>NC_142738.1:15395000-15470000 GCF_051943395.1 Hippocampus bargibanti | reverse complement strand
ATAGGCTCCAGCACCCCAAGTGACCCTAGTGAGGATTAAATGGATGAATGGATAAATGAACACATGAATGAATGAATGAATGAATGAATGACATTTTAATCTCAAATGCACTGTTTCAAGGCATGAATATTCGAGCTACCGGTTTAAAAAGAACGGCCTTCAATTGCACCTGATTTTTTGTCATCCTTGTTGATGTTGCTGTTTTTAGTCCGTTAGATGAGACCATCTGTGCCTGGTTGTGTTGGTGTGCAATTACCTGTGCAATTTTATGCCGACGTTTAACCGAGGCAATTGAGCCATTTCCGGAAAATAAACTTTTTAGGCGCTGGATGGTCTAAAGCAGTGGTCCCCAAGTTGGGGACCCCAACCTTTTTTTGCGCCACGGACCGGTTTAATGTCAGACAATATTTTCACGGAGCGGCGGATTAATACAACGAAATAAAATGATATGATAGGTATGGAAACATTTTTTTTCTTTCTTTGAAATGTTATAATAAACGTGAATCCATTTCAATGTATTTTGCTGTACTTGTTTGGTCTGGGGACCTCGTGTTGCACCCAAAAGCCGCCAGAAGAGGGCGTCCAAGCACCATATGAGAAATTTATCAGCCTGTGGAAGCGGAGGTGGCCACTGGAGGTCGCCATTTTGTGCCTTTTTTTTGGGTGAGAGATTTTCCCCCAATGTTGCCTCAAAATGGCACATATAATTCTTTAATTGATTGCAAACATGTATGCTTTCCTCTTCAGAACTATTTGAATCATATTCATAACTGGACGTGTAACAAGAAAGCATATTCTCCGAATCTGAAGCCATTGTTTTGATTCACAAGCAAAGAAAGATGTCTTGGCGTGACGTCATGAACTAGGGGCGGGACTTTCTGAAAATGCCCAATTCGCAGCTCAATTTTTTTGCAGATTTTGGACACTTTAAGTCATTTTTATTGGTGTTTTGCATTTGACTAAAAATATCATAGTGGGTGTTTTGGGTATTTTAGATGCTATAAAACGTTTTTCTGGTGTCAGTTAAAAAACAAAAAAGTGACGTCGGTTGTCCTTTAAAGTACAACCAACATCACTTTTTTGTTTCCTCGCTGACATCAGAAAAACGTTTTATAGCATCCAAAATACCCAAAACATGTAGGATGATATTTTTAGTCAAATGCAAAACACCAATAAAAATAACTTTAAGTGTCTAAAAACTACTTCAATTTGAAACCGGGAGTGCCCAGTTTTAGAAGGTCCCGCCCCCTTGCTCGTGGAGTCACGCCAAGACGTCTTTCCTTGCTCGAGAATCAAAACAATGGCTTCAGATTCGAAGAAAATGCTTTCTTGTTACTCATCCATCATGACTATGATTCAAATAGTTCTGAAGAGGAAAGCATATCTGTTTCAAATTAGATATCAAGTAGACAGGATGAAATTAATACAACTATGTTTGCAATCGATTAAATAATGTATTTTGTGTCATTTTGAGGCATCTGGAGAGAAATGTAGCACCCATAAGATGGCGACAAAGCTCCGTGGAAAGAGGCTGATTTTTCTCCTTGGCATTTTTGTCAGTGAATATCAAATAGTTGTTGGTGTCACACACAACAATTCACCATTGTGTTACTTATGTGTTTTCCTTCTAAATTCGCCATTAACACGGATCAACACGAAGTTTTCAGACCAAACAAAGTACAGTGAGACCTTGGCTTACGAACTTAATTGGTTCCCAGACAGAGTGTGTAAGGCGAAAAGTGTGTATCCCCCCAAAAAAAATTCCCATAGGAAACCATTAAAATGAGATTAATCCATTCCCAGGTCCCCATAAAATATAATTTTCAACTAAATAAGTGTCACATCTCGTCGTCGTCCTGGACGCGCCCCGGCCCTCCTGTCACCTCCTCCGCTGCTCCCTGGAGACGGCCCCTCCCATCATCACGCACCTGGGTTCCCACAGATGTTTGTCATTCCCTTGATTGTGCCTTCTGACTATATTTGCCGATCGTACTATACCGTCTCCGTCGGAGTATTCTGAAAGCCACCCTTGCTACTAGCGTCCCGTCAGGTCTGCCATTATCGATCACTCACTTACCTCATCCTGCTGTCATTTTTGCATGCGTGTCTCAGTAAAGACTTTTGTTCATGAGTATCTGTCTCGCCGTGTATTTTGGATCCAACCTCCCCGCTTTCCTTTCGTCACTCGAGCCCTGCCCTCAAGCCTCAAGTGACGTGACACAATACTCCGACCATGCAAGCGGAGTGTTCGAGCCAGCTGGCCCGAGTTATCGCGGAAGTCAGCCAAATTACCACCATGCTGGCTCAACGCATCGAGGCGGCTGAGACACGCATTGCCGCCGTGAGTAGGCACGCTCTACAACTACCTCTCCCCTCACGCTACGCAGGCGAAACCGTGTGCTGCGCTCAGTTTTTAATGCAGTGCACGCTCGTGTTTGAGCAACATCCATACGCCTACGTTAGCGATGAGGCGAAGGTAGCCTTCATCACCAGCCTGCTCACGGGAGAAGCCGAGACCTGGGTGCTGGCCGTCCGGGAGTCCCGACCGGAGCAGTGCACCTCGCACCCGGACTTCATCGCCGAGATACGCCGGGTTTTCCATCATCCGGTGACGGAGTTCGAAGCTGAGGGGAGACTACTAGACTGTGTCCAAGGGGCCCGTTCAGCCGCGGAATACTCCGTCGCCTACCGCATCCAGGCCGCTGGCAGCGGCTACAGCGACCGAGCGTTGAGCGGGGTGTTTCGTCGCGGTTTGAACGCCGATCTCAAGGACGAGTTGTCTACCCGCGACGCTGGCACAACCTTCGACGACCTGGTCGCCATAGTCATCGGCCTGGATCACCGTCTTTGGGAGCGATAGAGGGAGCAGCGCGGCTGGCGGCTTGACGAGCCCCGAAGCCGGTCCAGGTCTACCACACCCAGCAGCGAGCGCGTGCGGCGCCTGGAGGAAGCCCCCGAACCCATGCTGATAGGGGGAGGGAACGACCGCACCAACCCCGGGGCTCGTCGCACCCAAGGCCCCCAGCCTAAGACCTCCGGCCCCCGCAAGTCCCCGTCGAAACGGCGACCACGGCGACCTCTGGAGTTCAAACCCACGACCCCCGTTACGCGGTTGGAGCTGGACAGCGAACTAATTGGGCCCTCCAGCTCCCAAACCGTGTGGGCACTAGCTGACTCGGGGGCCGACGGGTGCATCATCGACCCCCAGCTGGCTGACTCGTTGGGCTGCCAACTCATCGATCTCCTTCCCCCCAAGGAGATTGTCGATCTGGACGGTCGACTGTTGGCCCGAGTCACCCACCTCACGGCCCCGCTTAAACTTAGGGTGGCGGGCAATCACGTTGAGCACCGCCAATTCTTAGTTATGCCCTCCCGGAACGCGCCGTTGGTATTGGGTCTCCCCTGGCTCAATACCCATGACCCGTCCATCTCCTGGGAGGGCCCCACCATTCAGGGCTGGAGCCCCTACTCCTACGCCAACTGCCCGCGGTGGCCCGCCCGAGGCCATCTGCCTCAAGGGTGTGTCACAGTGTTACCACGACCTGCGGGAGGTGTTCAGCAAAGACAACGCCCAATCCCTGCCGCCCCACCGACCGTATGACTGTGCTATTGATCTGCAGCCAGGGGCTCCATTACCGGACTCCAGACTTTTTCATATTTCACAACCTGAACGGGAAGCCCTGAGCACCTATATAGACTCCTCCGTAGCGGCGGGACAAATTCACCCGTCACGTTCTCCGCTGGGTTCTTTTTCATTGATAAGAAGGACGGATCCCTGCGCCTTTGTGTCGACTACCGGAGTCTGAACGACATCACCATCCGCAATAAATACCCTCTCCCCCTCATGGACTCCGCCTTCGCGCCCCCCCAGTCCGCTACCATTTTTTCAAAATTGGACCTCCGTAGCGCCTACCATCTGGTCCGGATCCGTGAGGGGGATGAATCGAAGACAGCATTCAAGACACCATTAGGGCATTTTGACTATCTGGTGATGCCGTTCGGACTCACGAACGCGCCCGCCGTTTTTCAAAATCTGATCAATGACGTGCTCAGGGACTTCCTCAATGTTTTTGTTTTTGTTTACTTAGATGACTTTCTCATTTTTTCTCATTCTGCAGAGAGCACCGGCAACACGTCCGACGGGTCCTGGCGCGGCTGCTGCAAAACCGGCTCTACGTGGGCAGCATCTTCACAGCCCCGCTTTGTTCAGTGGAAGGTCGGTGCTGTTGGACAGTCTGCGGCTGGATGGATAAATGGCTTGAAGAGCCCGTGATAAGAAGGAAGGAGCGTCAGCGCAGGGCGCCGATGCGTATATGAACTGTCGCGGGATGGAATTGAAGCAGATTTATGTGGGACAGGAGATGTTAGACAATCTCTTTTCGTCAATGGATGCTACAGCTGCGTGTTTGCTTTCAACATTTAGCTTGTAGTCGACGTGCACATTCCACCATGATGTCCCTGATCCACTGGTGAAGAGACGCTTTGATCCTCTCCTCTTTCATCTGGAACTGCTTTATGTAACAAAGAGGGTACGGAAAGTGCTTAAGAATGAACGTCTCTCTGTGTCTTTGTGTTGTCATGTTATTTGTTATTTAGTTTTTTTTTGTTCTTTTTACTTCAAGACGGCGCCGCGAGAGTGGCTCCCTTTCCAGCAGCTCCTGTGTTTTGCTTTTCTACTTTCATTTCACTCATAACTTTGCAGCTGTGAAATGTAAATTTCTCCACTGCGAGACTAATAAAGGCAAATCCAATCCAATTCCATGTCCGCTCTCTTTCCTTTCTAGGGTTCGTCGTGGAGCAGGGGCAGCTCAGGGCCGACCCCGCCAAAACTAAAGTGGTGGTAGAATGGCCGATCCCGAAGACACGTAAAAAGCTCCAGCGGTTTTTGCGGTGTGCCAACTTCTACCGCCGCTTCATTCGCGGGTATAGTCAGAAGGCACTCCACCTCACTAACCTCACGTCCACCAAGATTCCCTTCAGGTGGATGCCCGACGCTGAGGGGGCATTCAACCGCCTCTGTCTAGCCTTCACCAATCCTCCTGTTCTGCGTCATCCCGACCCGGACCTCCCGTTCACGGTCGAGGTTGACGCATCCGAGTCCAGAGTAGGGGCCGTCCTGTCCCAGCGCTCTCCCACTGACCAGAAGCTACGCCCATGCGCCTTCTTCTCCCGCCGGCTCAGCCCCGCCGAGGCCAACTATGACGTCGGCAACCGGGAACTGCTGGCGGTCGTCCTGGCTCTGCAGGAATGGAGACACTGGCTTGATGGAGCGAAACACCCCTTCACCATCTACACGGAACATAAAAACCTGGCGGCCATCCGGTCTGCCAAGAGACTAAAGTCACGACAGGCCCGATGGTCACTCTTCCTCACCCGTTTTAACTTTTCTCTCACCTACTGCCCAGGGTCACAGAACACCAAGCCTGATGCCCTATCCCGCATCCACGAGCCGGCAGAAAGGGAGGAGACCACCACCAACATCCTGCCGGCCAGCGTATCCTGGGTGCCCTGAGGTGGGAGGTTGAGAGGAAAGTTCAGCAAGCCCAAGGGACGACCCCCATCCCCAGGGGCTGTCCCAAGGATCGCCTGTTCGTCCCCCCCCCCCTCTACGCTCGGAGGTGCTCACTTGGGGGCACACCTCCAAGATAGCCTGTCACCCGGGGGTCAACAGGACGATTCAACTCATCGCTCAACGGTTCTGGTGGCAAGGGTTCAGGAGGGACATCACCCTTTCCGTGAAGGCCTGCCCGACCTGCGCCTGTGGGAAAGCCTCCCACCCGCCCCCGGCAGGACTCCTCCAGCCCCTACCGGTACCATCCAGATCCTGGTCTCACATCTCCGTCGACTTCGTGACAGGCCTCCCCCCCTCCCGTGGCAAGACGGTCGTCCTCACCGTAGTGGACCGATTCTCCAAGTCGGCCCACTTCGTCCCGTTAACCAGGTTGCCGTCCGCTGTTGAGACGGCCCAACTCCTGGTTAACCACGTCGTCCGTCTCCACGGGATTCCGACTGACATTGTGTCGGACCGGGGACCACAGTTCGTGTCTAAGGTATGGAAACGTTTCTGTCGGTCTCTAGGGGCGTCGGCGAGCCTGTCGTCTGGATACCATCCCCAGACCAACGGACAGACGGAGAGGAAGAACCAGGACCTGGAGGCGGCCCTCCGGTGCGTGTGCCTCCACAACCCGGCGTCGTGGGCCCTACACCTACCCTGGGTGGAGTACGCCCACAACTCCCTGGTCTCCGCAGCCACAGGTCGGTCCCCATTCATGTCCGCCTGTGGCTATCAGCCGCCCTTGTTTCCCACCCAGGAGGGCCAGGTGGAGGTCCCGTCTATTGAACATCACCTCAGACAGGCCCACCGAGTCTGGAAGGAGACCAGGGACGCCCTGACACGCACCGCGTCCCGGAACCAGAGGGTGATGGACCGTCATCGGCGACAGGCACCCAGCTACCAGGTCGGGCAGGAGGTTTGGCTGTCCACGAGGGACCTCCGGCTAGCAGGGTCGTTAGCCAAACTGGGCCCACGCTTCACGGGTCCCTTCCCCATCGAGGCCATCCTCAGCCCGGTCTCTGTGAGGCTCCGGCTGCCACCCACCATGAGGATCCACCCGCTCCTTAGCTGGTTTCCACTGGCTTTTGTCTACACCGTGCCGGAGATACTGGACTCCAGGCGCATGGGCAGGGGAGTGCAGTACCTGGTCGACTGGGAGGGCTATCGACCGGAGGAACGACAGTGGGTCCCACGTGCCTGGATCCTCGACCCGTCTCTCATCCGGGCGTTCCATGTGGCTCACCTATCCAAACCTGGTGGGCCGCCAAGAGGCGTCCGTTGAGGGGGGGGGGGGCACTGTCACATCTTGTCACCATCCTGGGCGCGCCCCGCCCCTCCTGTCACCTCCTCCGCTGCTCCCTGGAGACGGCCCCTCCTATCATCACGCACCTGGGTTCCCACAGCTGTTTGTCATTCCCTTGATTGTGCCTTCTGACTATATTTGCCGATCGCACTATACCGTCTCCGTCGGAGTATTCTGAAAGCCACCCTTGCTACTACCGTGCCGTCAGGTCTGCCATTATCGATCACTCACTTACCTCATCCTGCTGTCATTTTTGCATGCGTGTCTCAGTAAAGACTTTTGTTCATGAGTATCTGTCTCGCCGTGTATTTTGGATCCAACCTCCCCGCTTTCCTTTCGTCACTCGAGCCCTGCCCTCAAGCCTCAAGTGACGTGACAATAAGCATTAAAACTACACACAACATACCTTATCCTATGTATAATAAATGTAGTATTGTATTGTAATGAAAGAAATAAGTGTATTTCACTATATCATAAAGTCACTTTATTTACATTTGTGATGGTCGTTGTGGCTCTTAATTGACACCTGTTGCTTTCTGACTTGTAAAATCTCATGCAACTGGGGCATCACATTATCATTCATCATGTTGATGCTTCTCACAGCCTTTTCTGGATGGAACTGTTCAATAAAAGCCTGCACATCAACTCCTGGATGGCCTGCTTCTGCTTGTCCTCTTGAAGGCAAATCAAATCCTCTGTGTTGAGGACCTCATTATGGTCAGCAACAAGCTCCTCGATGTCATCTGCATCCACTTCGAGTCCCGTAGGTGCTGGCAGAGATTTTATTACAAAAGGCGCAAGTCCGATGATTCCACGGACGTGGAATAAAACACGACAAAAGAAGGCGGGCGGGGCGATCCGTCCGGCACATTCGCAATCCCGGAAAGCACCAAACTTACGCCATCACTGCTAACAATCACCTCGGCAAAGCAAATTCTTGAACTTGCCAGCACAAGACACAGCGAGGTGTCGTAATCATGTCACTAGTGAGGTGTCAGTGACTCATTGAAATGTCCCAGTATCGGTGATGAGGGGATCAACACGCACACCACGCACATTCGCAATCCCGGAAAGCACCTAACTTACGCGATCGCGGCTAACAATCACCTCAACAAATCAAAGCAAACTCTTGGACTGGCAAACACAAGACACAGGGAGGCGCGAGGCGTCGTAATCATGTCACTGGTGAGGTGACAGAGACTCGTTGAAATGAAATGATATTGAAGTGTCTTCTTCGGCTGGCGGAGGTCGCGAGCGGCGGCCCCGCTCCAGTTGTCAACTCGCACATGACAATTTCGGTGTCATTAGTCATGTGAAAGCATCGACTAAATAACGCCTTTGTGTAAAGCTTTTAGGCGCAGGATGGTAGCAATGGTGAACGGTACCGGGCTCTTTATTTTTAGAATGGTCATAGAAAGTTACTCTCAGGGAAGTGACACACAGCGTGAGAGATGTGTCAGGCTGAGATTCACATGACAGCCGCGGTGTGCACATGTAACGCCACAAACACACACCTTGTTCGTGTTTCTCAATGATCTCCTTCTCCTCGATGGTGATTATTAGGGGATCATCTTGCATTCATTTCCTAATAGTAAAATTATCTGCAAAAAGCTTCTTAGAGGCGATCAACGTGTGAATTCAGAGAGAGAGTGTGTGGAAAGGTGCGCCGGCTGGAGCGCTGTTCGGTCGTGTGCTTCCGCGAAGATCCGAAGATCACTCCGCCAGATCCGAAGATCACTCCGCCAGCCGTGGTGGGTGTGTATCGCGAAAAGTAGTGTGTATTTCAAGGTTTAATTTTCATAAATTTGACGTTCTTGAACCAAAAAGTTCGTAAGGTAAGGTGTTCCTAAGCTAAGGTCTCACTGTACCGCAAAATACATTGAGGTGATGAAAGGACTGCGACAGTGTGTCCTTTCTTGGTCAGGGGTGTTCCTTCCGTGACGTGACGTCAGGACTCGTTACCAACTCAAAAACAAGACTTCCGGAATATTCAGCGCGAGTCTTAAAACGTAAAATATAGCTATATGCGGTGGAATCTTTGTAAAATACGCTGAGTAGAAGTCATTTGAAGCGATTTTACAAATTATGGACACAACTTGTCAGGAGGCGTCGGTTGCCCTTTAACGCTCTATCGTCACCATGGTAATGTTTAAACGTGCCTTCAAAATAAGATACACCACAAAAACAAGTACAAAGCGCATGAAAAATACAATTCACTACAACTGAGTCAGTGGGACCCCTGACCTTGTTTCTCTGCAACAAGACGGTCCCATCTAGGCATAATGGGAGACAATGACACCCAAAGTGTTTTGCTTATGTCCATTCTACTCCGTAGTTTTGTTATGGTTGCTGTCACTGCAGAAAACCCCACTTCACACAAATAAGATGTCGGAAACGGCAACAGGGTTCTTAGTACTCATGTGGCGATCTCGGGGTATTCTGCCATCACTTTAATACAGAACACCGGCAGAGTTGTTGTCTCAAACATACTTTTAAATCCGCCACCATTTGCGAACTCCAGCAGTTGTTCTTCCTCTTGCACAGGCATGCTGGATTCACCTGGTTTGTTGACAAATGGGTTGTGAATCCATTCCTTTTGCAGTCCGTGGGTCTTTTGTGGCTGGGAAGTAGCGCTCGAACTCTTTGAAAAGCAAAGACAGGTGCTCATGCATCAGCTGGAGGAATCAGTCTCTTCCAAAAACCCCGCCAATGTTTGAAACATGTCAAATACACTGCTATTCACGCGCCGTCCCCACAAATCCAGTTTGGCTTTAAATGCAGCTACTTTATCAGCCAACTTGAAGACAGTTGTCATTTTCCCCCGAAGTGACAGATTGAGTTCATTGAGCAGGTTGAATATGTCGCACAAGTAAGCTAGCTTTGCGACCCATTCCACGTCACGGAAATGCGGTGACTTTTCATTTTTCAAAATAAAACATATTTCGGACTCAGATACAGTAAAGTCTCGTTATATCGATATTCAAGGGAGTCCGAAAAAATATCGATATAACCGGGACTATCGATATATCCGACCCTGTTTGCATGTAATTTTCTCCGTGCGTGCATAGAAATAGTATCGATATAACCGGGACTATCGATATATCCGATATCGATATAACGAGACTTTACTGTAAATAAAACGGACATTATGTAAATTATTTATTCTTTCTGCGCTCCCTGGTACCAAATGACCCACGGACCGGTACCGGTCCGCGACCCGGGTGTTGGGAACCTCTGGTCTAAAGCACTTATGTGTTAAGTGTAGTCATTTCCTGCTGCAGCTATTTTTCGGATGCCATGTGTGATTCTAAACAAGACAAAACTTTAGGCACATGTTCCCAAATACTATGAGATCTCATAAAACGACTTTTGAAAAAAAAAAATCCAATTTCTGCATTTAAATAAATAGAACTGCTATTAATATATTCCCACTGCCCCTGACGTTTTTCTACTAAAAAAAATACACAGTATGATTTCATAAATTAATAAATTCATAAAAGATTTAATAAAAGTCTTGATTCACTTTTACTACACTTAATCGCACCCCTTCCCTCCTCACACAATTGATCATGTACATAAACCTCACAGTATCTGCACTAACAACGAGCAATGCAAGCACAGAACACAACACGGAAGGCAACAACGTACCAGGTACGTCGTACCAGCTGGAGGGCAGATGTTGCGATGTTTGCTGCAGCCATCTCGCAGTGTTGAAGCTTACCCACGATATTTGGTGTGAAAAAAATAGGTAACCACGCACGTGAAAGACCTCAAACGTCCATATTCGTGTTTTCTGAAAACAAAGTAAAAAAGTCGTGAAGGTCACTGTTACACCTTTCTCACGTGTCCTTTCTTACTTTGAAAGGACACATCTCCTATTATTCTTCCTGTACGAAGATCAAGTGGACCATTTGCCAAGCAAGCCGGGCCAATGCGGAAATGCACTTTGCATGCTGGCACACAGTTGGGTCGAGCTGGCCCCAAAACAGACCACCAAGCAGCAGAGATCGTAAAGTAAATGATTCTTGATGACGTTCCAGGCCTTTATTTTCTGCACTGTTGGACAACTCCGTGGGATGTCAGATGCTCCTGCTCATATCATCCAAAAGGTGACTCTATACCGCCAGTGAGTCACGTCTTCCCAGGAAATTTCAGATTCTGGGCATACTGTACATGCTGCCTGGCCAGTGCCGTGGGAAAAAAGTTATTTGCCCTATGCCTGAATTCTGATTATTCATCACACTGAACTGTTCATTTTCCCTCAAAACACACGATCAATACGATTGTACCATGATACATTTCATCAAGGGCTCTTCTGAAAAGAAGACTGAGACAAACATTGATCTCCACAGTCCAAAACAAATAAAACGTTCTGTTACATGTACTCGAGGGTTTAGAAGATAACTTCTCATCAATCCAGGCAAAACAGCAGTTATATTCTTATTTGGAACAATGTTTGTTTTTATCCTCAAATCAGATTATATATTTTTATTAATTGAGATATAACACCACTTTACATTTAAATAAAGCACAACAGACACCTCCCGACACAGTTGCGTCCATAATTTGTAAAATCACTTCAAATGTCTTCGACTGACCGCATTTTACAAAGATTCAGCCGCATATAGCTATATTTTTCCTTTTTAAAATTTGCGCTGAATATTCAAGGAGTCTTGTTTTCGAGTTAATGACGATGCCGGAAGTGACGTTTATATAGCAACCCCCTGAGGGGGTTGCTTAATTGGTTCCCAGACAGAGTGTGTAAGGCGAAAAGTGTGTATCCCAAAAATTAATTTCCCATAGGAAACCATTAAAATGAGAATAATCCGTTCCCAGGTACCCATAAAACCCAATTTTCTACTCCCTAATTTTCTAAGCCTTCAAAAATTACACAAAATATACCTTATTTTATGTGCTATAGTATTTTGATTAAAGAAATAAACTGTACTATACAATAAAGTCATTTTATTTACTTTGTGATGGTCGTTAATGGCTTGATGGAATGGAGTGTCCGGTTTCCTCAGCATTGAACACTTGATGAGGAACATAGGCTTCTTTCACTATCTTGAGGAATGATCCCCTGTAGGTGCTTTCTCTGTGATAATTGTATCTAGTTCTTCATCAATTGTGATCTGTTTAGCTGAGTTGATAGCATTTTGCATCAAGTGTACAGATGACTTGTGCGGATTATTTGTGGGGCCTGATTGATGGGCTATTTTAACCTTCCAGTCTACACTGTTTTTGAACTGTCAAAGTTGAAATGGGTCAAAATTTCACCGTTTTCTATCCACTTTCTCCCTATTTCACTTTTGTTCTTTTTGTTTCAAGCTCTGTCATCTCCCTTTTGTGTGTGTGTTTTCTCACACTCTTTTGTCTGACTGTCTCTTGAATGTTTAACCCCCCCACTGCTGCGTTCTTGACCAATCACGTGGCTTTAACCGAAGACCGGGGGCGGGGTATAGAGGACAAAAACAGTAGCCACTATTTTCTTGTTAGGAGAACGGGCTCGTTCGCGAATGACACATCACTCGTTGTGGCAGCACCGTGTGTATCCCGAAAAATAGTTCCCCAAGGTGAAATTCTCATAAATGTAACGTTTGTAAACCGAAAAGCCAAGGGGTTCGTAAACCGAGGTTTCACTGTGTATATATATATATCATAAATCGGAGTCCGAACAAAGTGGACGTGCTGAGTTTTGCTCTTGCGTTTAATATAGGTGTACGAAGAGTATATATATATATAATAAGCGGCTGGATAGCTCAGTTGATAAGGCATCGGTTTGGCATATGGGAGACGAGGGTTCGAATCCCACTTGTGGCAGAGAAAATGAGCACAAATGAGCACAATGACATCATCCAGTGTGGGTCCTTGGGCAAGACCCTTCACGCTAATGCCTACCTCATACAATGATGAGAGACAATAAATGGAATGACATGCCGGCTCAGACGTCGCCCGGCCAAACAAGGTCTGCGTCAGGTGCTGGGGAACCAGAGCACCCTGATGAAAAATGGGCTACTGGAACAAAGCGGAGATGGACGAGATGCGATAACATGGCTCTGTTGGAATGCTACTACTCAAGCAACCCTAGTCAGAGGGGTTACATGCGGAGAATGGCGGCTGAATGGTTACTTCGAAACCCACAGTCACGGTTGACCACGAAACAACTAGTAGCTCAGTGTTCCAATATCCACAAACGGCAATTGCTATCACAACTTGAGATTGATGAGGTACAACACAAATTCCGAGGTGAAGGGCCCCAGGCTGCCACATCACAGGAAGAGGTTCAACCAGAGATTGGGAGGCAAGCCCCAATGAATAATGAGATTGGGAAGCCAGCCCCAATAAATGAAATGCTGAGCGAGGCAGCAAATGACCTGAGAGATAAGATCATGGCAAGAATGAAAACTGGGCAACGAAGGCACCGATTACAACGGCTATGTGAAGTACCACCTGAAAGTCTCATGGAAACTGTGAATGCAGCACTGAGAACGATCCCGACCGGAACGATCACGGAAACCAATGAGCTGATATACACCTCAGCATCAGTGATCCTAGACATGCTTGGCTACATGAGAGCCACGAGATTCATTACCCACCATGGAAAAGACGGTTGGAGGCCAAGATCAAGGCGGCTCGGAAAGATGTGAGTCAATTGACGGAGACCCAGAGAGGTGTGAATAAAAGGCCAATACCCAAGAGGTACATGCAGATAACCATACCTGAAGCACTCGAAACTGCCAAACAAAGGCTCCAGGCCTTGGCCAGTCGCCTAAAGAGGTACACGAAAGAGAATGAGGCCAGAAGAATAAACAGGCTGTTCGCAACACAACCTGCGAAAGTGTACGCTCAGTGGCAGGGTTCTAACAGCAGAGCAGACCCTCCAAGGCTGGAAACTGAAAGATACTGGAAAGGCATATGGGAGAATGAGGTCGCACATAACAGCAGTGCACAATGGCTGGTGACTCTGAAAGAGGAGCACAGCAACCTCCCTGAACAGAACCCAGTTACCATCACAGCGGCAGATATACAAGGAAAAGTCTCAGGTATGAAAAACTGGACGGCACCAGGCCCGGATATGGTCCACACCTACTGGCTAAAGAAACTCACAGCTCTCCACGAGCGCCTAGCAGCACAAATGAACCAGCTGCTGATGGATGGGACTCACCCAGGATGGCTAACCGAAGGGCGAACAATCCTGATCATGAAGGATTCCTCAAAGGGTGCAGTTCCTTCCAACTATCGGCCAATAACCTGTCTCTCCACAACATGGAAGCTCATGTCAGGCATCATTGCGGCTAAGATAAGTGGACACATGGATCAATACATGAGCAAAGCACAGAAAGGCATTAGTAGAGATACTAGAGGTGCCAAACATCAGCTGCTGGTTGACAGAACAGTCGCTCAAGACTGCAGGTCCCGACATACCAACCTGTGCACAGCCTGGATTGATTACAAGAAAGCATATGACTCGATGCCACACACATGGATCAATGAATGCTTGGAGTTGTATAAGGTCAACAGGACCCTGAGAGCCTTCGTTGCAAACTCGATGAGGATGTGGAAAACCACACTTGAAGCCAATGGCAAGCCACTAACGCAAGTGTCCATCAAATGTGGCATATACCAAGGTGATGCACTCTCCCCACTGCTGTTCTGCATAGGACTGAACCCCCTCAGCCAGATAATCGCCAAGACAGGCTATGGATACCGCCTCAGAAATGGAGCTACGATCAGTCACCTCCTCTACATGGATGACATAAAGCTGTATGCTAAGAGCGAAAGGGACATAGACTCCCTGATCCACACAACCAGGATCTACAGCAGTGATATCGGAATGTCATTCGGGCTGGAGAAATGTAGTCGGATGGTGACTAAGAGGGGCAAGGTAGTCCACACTGAAGGGGTCTCACTCACTGAAGGAACAATAGCAGACATTGAAAACAGCTACAAGTACCTCGGTATACCACAGGCCAATGGCAACCTCGAATTAGCAACAAGGAAAGCGGCTACGACCAAATACCTCCAGCGGGTGAGGCAAGTCCTCAGAAGCCAGCTCAATGGCAAGAACAAGACCCGGGCAATAAACAGCTATGCCCTGCCAGTGATCAGATACCCTGCAGGAATAATAAGGTGGCCAAAGGAAGAGATTCAGACCACAGATGTTAAGACCCGAAAACTCCTCACCATGCACAGAGGGTTCCATCCCAAGTCCAGCACCCTGAGACTGTACACAAGCCGTAAGGAAGGAGGCCGGGGACTAGTGAGTGTGAGAGCCACTGTCCAGGATGAAACATCCAAGCTCCATGAATACATCAAAGAGAAGGCTCCAACGGATGATGTACTCAGAGAATGTCTCAGCCAATGGGGAACAGAGGATGAGGTGCTGGAAGAGGGACAATCATGGGAGGAAAAGCCCCTACACGGGATGTACCACCGAACCATAGCAGAAGTGGCTGATCTCAAGAAGTCCTATCAGTGGCTAGAGAGGGCTGGCCTAAAGGACAGCACAGAGGCACTCATCCTGGCTGCCCAAGAGCAGGCCCTGAACACCAGAGCCATAGAGGCAGGGATATACCACACCAGACAAGACCCACGGTGTAGGTTGTGCAAAGAGGCACCTGAGACAATCCAACACGTAACTGCAGGGTGTAAGATGCTGGCAGGGAAAGCCTACATGAAGCGCCATAACCAGGTGGCTGGCATAGTCTACCGAAACATCTGTGCGGAGTATGGACTGGAAACCCCAAGGTCAAAATGGGAAACACCTCCCAAGGTAGTAGAGAATGACCAAGCAAAGATCCTGTGGGACTTCCAGATACAGACTGACAAGATGGTAATGGCCAACCAACCAGATATCGGAAGCACACGACCGAATAGCACCAGAGGTTAAGTTACCAACAGTCCTTATGGAAGGTGACTCTCCTTCCATAAGCCATCAACGACCATCAAAAAGGTCAATAAAACTTTATTTTACAGCACAGTTTATTTCTTTAATTACAGTCGTCATGTAATGCGCCTTTCTTTCCAAACAGCAATTCCCTTTGACCTTCGACCTCCAACGCCGATCCAGTAAGCCATAAATGACCATCACAAATGTAAATAAAGTGACTTTATGATACAATGCAGTGTATTTCTTTCATTACAATACAATAGCACATTTATTATACATAGAATAAGGTATGTTGTATGTAGTTTTAAGGCTTATTTAGTTGAAAAGTACCGCAAAGTCTCGTTATATCGATATTCAAGGGAGTCCGAAAAAATATCGATATAACCGGGACTATCGATATATCCGACCCTGTTTGCATGTAATTTTCTCCGTGCGTGCATAGAAATAGTATCGATATAACCGGGACTATCGATATATCCGATATCGATATAACGAGACTTTACTGTATATTTTATGGAAACCCGGGAATGGATTATTCCCATTTTAATGGTTTCCTATGGGATTTTTTTTGAGATACACACTTATATATATATATATATATATATATATATATATATATATATATATATATATATATATATATATATATATATATATATATATATATATATATATATAATACATTTCATTTATAAGCGCCTTTCAAAACTCTCAAGAAGACTTTACGGTCACAGGATATTTTTCTCTGCGGGTGAGCCACACGCGCCAGTATGTATTTGAGAATAATTTCTAAGTATAATAATAATAATAATAATAATAATAATAATAATAATAATAATAATAATAATAATAATAATAATAATAATACATTTTATTTTAAGCGCCTTTCAAAGCTCTCAACATACCTGTCAACCTCCACGGCTCCATGCCCTGTCGTATTTTCCCTGACAAATGCAAAATGATCATACACCATATTTTTTTTCAAATGTGTTTTTTTTTTTATGTCACTGACACCCCGACCAAAATGCTTATTATAATATTTCAAAGCAGTGTTCCATAATAATCCAAAATGACGTTCTCCAGTATTAACTCATAGAACTCAAATTCACACCATTGTGGCAAACTTGGTGTTGAGTCTTCACAAACACTCACATTTTAAACAGTGCAGAAGTGCAGTGTTCGATTACGTTCTGGCTCTGACCTTCCTGCGTGAAGTTTGCATGTTCCCCTCAAGCCTTTGTGGGTTTTCCCTGGGTGGTGTGGTTCCATCCCACATTCCAGGTTAATGGTACATTCTAAATTGTTCATCTATGTTTGCCCCTGCGATTGGCTGGCAATCTTGTCTAATGCCGAAATATACAATAGGCTCTTGCATGCTCGTGACCCTCTGTGAGGATAATCTAATTAGAAAATGGACGGATGGATATTTGAATTCTGAAATGTGGAAAAAGATCAAGCAGATCAAGTCGGTCGGTCGATCAGTACATTGAAAGGCAAGTCAAGTAGGTAAAAAATATATAAGCGGATCAAGTACATCAGTTGTATGCAGGGTAAAAAGGTACGTTGGGATGAGAACTATATAAGTCAGCTGTGTAGGTAAGGTTGGTAAATTACAGGATAGGTAGGATAGGTAGATAAGTATGCGCTGAGGTAGGACACTCAAGAGGCATCTAAATGCTACCTGTTCTACATGATGAATCATAATCAAAAAACCTCCATCCAAAGTGCAGTGTCACTTTCAGACGAGACTATGGTGTATGTGAGTGTCTGTAGGTGTATAGATTCAGCTCCCGAGCACACATTCAGGCAACCGGTGATGCGAGGTGTTTGAAGTCTGTTTCCTGTGGCGGCGGCGGCGCCAACCCGAATGTTGCATGCCGCCGGATGTTGCCACGTGAAACGTCGTGAAGGAATGAGTGGCATGGGGGGGTGGCTGTTGGATTGAGACAGAGCGGGATCCACTGCTGAACCTAAGTGCCCCGTCAAAGTGAGAATTTAACTCAAAGTTATACTTTTCCTGATTGTCATTTTGTCCCGACTTTTGCGTGAGAAAATTTGAGATGCAACTATCATTTTTTTTTATTTCAGTCGGATAAGTTAGGTAGGTGAAAAGATGGATACACTGGGATTGAGAATAGTGTGTCAAATTGGGAGTCAGGTAGCTATGAAGTTCATCAGGTAGAGTGTGCTTTAGATCCCATTATTGAGAAACTAAAAAGTACCAACTTTGGAAGTTAAAAAAAAATCTAAATACAGTATAATATGGTTATGTTGATGCAGACAAAGCAATATGTGCGGCACAGACTTTACCCTTTAAATAACTTAGAAAAAGCAAATTGTAATAACAAAAAGGAGGCTTCGTCAGCGAACCAAAAAATTGCTGGTATCTCTGGCCCTATGTATATCCCTACTGTCCAAAGGTGGCGGTGCCAGACCTCTGCTTTGATAGGTCCCTGCACTAAGGTTGGGGAGGACAGAGGACTATTCCCTGAGGCTACTGATCACTGATTACCTCGATTGTATGTATATATATATATATATATATATATATATATATATATATATATATATATATATATATATATATATATATATATATATATATATATATATATATATATATCTTTTCATCGATGGACTACTCCTGTACGACTGAGAGCTTACACAGATGAAGTGAGAGAGAAACTGTTAGCTTCGCTCAAGGTGGATTTGGTACCAATGAGGAGAATTTCAGTACTTTTACTGTTATCGATGAGAAGGTTTCTTCAGCCGTCATCTGTACAAAAGTGAAGGTTTCGGACGTTTCGCCTCCAATCCAAGAGGCTTCGTCAGCGAACTAAAGTCTGACTGGTCGTATCGGCCCCATTTATATATCCCTAATGTCCAGACATGGTGGCGCCGGACACAGCTATGATAGGTCCCTACTCTCAGGTTGGGGGGGGGCAAGGAACCCCTCCCTGTGGCCCCACTGATTGTCCCTACATTCCTGACTCACGACTGGCCTATTACCCCCACTCCCCCCGGTATCACCTCATCAGCATAACGACCCTCATCAGCATTGCGAAAGTTGCCTAACCTGTTTTGCCTAAGCAGGCTATTGTATGAACGATCCAAATTGAACCTCACCCCACCAGACCGGTTTAATGAAGGATTTTGTTGTTTTATAAGAATCGCCTCTTTTACCCCCCTTTCAAACCATCTATGTTCTTTCGCTAAGATGTTAACCTCATTGTCGTCAAATGAGTGGTTGCTAGCTTTTAGGTGCAAATGTACTGCCGATTGAGGCCCACTAGTATTATCCCTGCGATGTTGATAAAGTCTTTTTTTGAGAATTTGTTGAGTCTCCCCAATGTACTGCTCTTTACAATTTTCATTCTTACAATGTATGGAATAAACTACATTACTTTGTTTTTCATTTGGTAGCCTATCTTTTGGATGCACTAATTTTTGCCTTAACGTGTTTATCGGTTTGAAATAAGTAGGAATTTTATGTTGCCAAAGGACTCTTTGTAATTTTTCAGAAACTCCTGCAATGTACGGTACTGCTACTCCTCTCCTTTTTGAATCTTGAGAATTATTGGTTTCGTTCGCTATTCTTTCTTTCTGACATTTGTTGAATGACCACTGAGGGTACCCACAGTTAGTGAGTGCTCTCCTGATATGTTTTGACTCCTTTTCTCTACCTTCAGTGCTAGTTGGTATTAGTTTAGCCCTATGCTGGAGGGTTCTGATAACTCCTAGTTTATGTTGTAAAGGGTGGTTAGAGTCAAAAAGTAAGTATTGGTCAGTGTGCGTAGCCTTCCTAAAGACTTCTGTTTTTAGCGCTCTGTCCTCTTTTATAATTACTTTACAATCCAAGAAGGCTAGTTGGTTCTCTTGAATGTCCTCACGAGTAAATTTAATGTTGAAGTCTACAGAGTTGAGGTGATCTGTGAAGGATTGAATTTCTTGTTTCTTAATTATGACAAAAGTATCGTCCACATATCTAAACCAGTGTCTAGGTTTTGTCCCCGGGAAGGATGCGAGGGCCTGTTTCTCCATCTCTTCCATGTAAAGATTAGCCACTATGGGTGAAACTGGTGAGCCCATAGCACAACCATGAATTTGTTTATAAAATTTTTCCCGAAATTGAAAATATGTCGTGTTAAGGCAGATTTCTAATAATTGGCAGATGTGATCTGGTTTAAGTTTGGTTCTTTCATGCAGAGAAACATCTGCCAGCAGCCTCGTCCTCACCACTGAGACTGCTGCTGGGGTTGGGACAGATGTAAAGAGAGAAGTCACATCGTATGATGCCAAAGTTTCCTCAGGGTTAGTCAGGAATGTAGGAACAATCAGTGGGGCCACAGGGAGGGGTCCCTTGCCCCCCCCAACCTGAGAGTAGGGACCTATCATAGCTGTGTCCGGCGCCACCATGTCTGGACATTAGGGATATATAAATGGGGCCGATACGACCAGTCAGACTTTAGTTCGCTGACGAAGCCTCTTGGATAGGAGGCGAAACGTCCGAAACCTTCACTTTTGTACAGATGACGGCTGAAGAAACCTTCTCATCGATGGACCACTCCTGTACGACTGAGAGCTTACACAGACCTTTTACTGTTATGTTTGAGGAAGTTATGGTTAAACCAGGATTTAATTTCAGAGAGTCAGAGTGAAAGGGAAGAAGGAATTTAGGAAAAGTCATACCATTTCAAATTAAAAATATATAAATAAGTGTGTTTATTTGGGCATTTTTTAAACAGTCTTGGGTCATTGTGACTCAAAGACCACAGGATGGTTGAGCATCAAGTGTGTCATGAACATGGCAGGTATCTGGCGTGTGGTAAATAATCATCACAAAGGCACATTACCTGTAGTTTGAAATTTTTCAAGGTCATCTCATTGGCGTACATAAAACATCCATGAAGTCTCCCTGATGAAATTCACATTCATTGGGCAGAGGGGTATGAGAGAAACATCGATGGAAAGTTTATGAAAGATTTATCTATAGCACTACAAAAGTTCAGACAAATACTTCATTCCCAAGTGGCGCGCTACAAAAATGAGTTTGACAACCCTGATCTAGTCATTAAAACCCCAAAAAGATCTGTCCAAAAGTCGTGTCATGAAATGCTTCCGGAATCCATAAGGGTGCCCCCAAAAAAGTGGAATCAGCATGACAAGTCACATACAGTTCCAGCCAAAGTTTCAGACTTTTAGTAAGCTTTGTGCACTGACTACACATTAAATTAAAGGTAGATTATTCGAGAAACATGGACTCTATGTTAAAATTAACATAAACATTTGGTGGGTGGGTTACAATTTGGATGGGTGTATGCCCCTTTCACAGGAGACTTTTTTTGTAGCAGCTGTGAGTTGAGTATGTGGGGTGGCATAGATTAATCAGTGACAGATACTCATATCAGCATTTCCATAAACAAGGAGAAGTGCTTAGAAAATCAAAACGGCGCCCCATAAAGGATGCACGACCTTAGACGACAATGACGGTGTAAACGCTGAGTGCGGCGGCGAGGAGCCTTGACGAGGCTGCAGCGACAGCGAATGAATAAAATGGATGTTGCAACGCAGGAGTCGCCATCTGCAGGTTCAGCTAAAATCAATGAGCTTGGAAATGCTCAAATTTAATTCGCTTCAGAAGTTCAAATATTACAAAGTAATCACTTTAGTTTGAGTGTGTGGCTCACCCAGTTCAATTTAAATACAGTAAAGTCTCGTTATATCGATATTCAAGGGAGTCCGAAAAAATATCGATATAACCGGGACTATCGATATATCCGACCCTGTTTGCATGTAATTTTCTCCGTGCGTGCATAGAAATAGTATCGATATAACCGCGACTATCGATATATCCGATATCGATATAACGAGACTTTACTGTATGTGTCACTGACACCCCTGCTTATTATAATATTTCAAATCAGTGTTCCACAAACGCAGCAAAATATGGTTCTCCAGAGTATTAACCCATGGAACCCAAATTCACATCATTGTGGCAAACTCAAGCCTTTGTGGGTTTTCCCTGGGTGCTGCGGTTCCATCCTACATTCCAGGTTAATTGAACATTCTAAATAGTTCATCTATCGTTGCCCCTGCGATTGGCTGGTAAACTTGTCGAATGCCGAAAGACGCAATAGGCTCCTGCATGCTTGTGTGAGGATAATCTGATTAGAAAATGGATGGATAGATATTTGAATTCTGAAATGTGGAAAAAGATCAGGCAGATCAAGTAGGTCGGTCGATCAGTATATTGATATGCAAGTCGAGTAGGTAAACAATATATAAGCGGATCAGGTACGTCAGTTGTATGCAGGGTAAAAAGGTACGTTGGTATGAGAACTAAATAAGTCAGCTGTGTAGGTAGGGTTGGTAAATTACATAGGCAGGATAGGTAGATAAGTATTCGCGGAGGTAGGCCACTCAAGAAGCATCTAAATGCTACCTGTTCAACATGATGAGTCAACAGTGTCGCTTTCAGACGAGACAATTGTGTATGTGAGTGTGTGTAGGTGTGTATATTCAGCTCTGCACTTGTGTGCTCCCCCGAGCAGACATTCAGGCAACTGGCGATGCAATGTGTTTGAAGTGTGGTTGCTGTGGCGGCGGTGGCGCCAACCCGAATGTTGCATGCCGTCGGATGGCTTTTTTGCCACATGAAACGTCGTGAAGGAATGAGTGGCGCAGGGGGATGGGGGTGTGGCTGTTGGAGAGAGACAGAGCGGGATCCGCTGCTGAACCTAAGTGCCCCCTCAAAGTGAGAATTTAACTCAAAGTTATACTTTTCCTGATTGTCACTTTGTCGCGACTTTTGCGGGAGAAAATTCGAAATGCAACGATCATTTTTTACTTCAGTCGAATAAATTAGGTAGGTGAAAAGATGGATACACTGGGATTGAGAATATATATATATATATATATATATATATATATATATATATATATATATATATATATATATATATATATATAGTAACGATCGAAGAAGTCTGTTGTAACCACGATCCAAATTAAACCTCACACCACTAAGACAATTTAGTGAAGGATTTTGCTGTTTTAGTAAAAGAAGCTATTTTTACAAATGTTATTTAACCGATTTAACCAAAGCCAGAACATTGAGGTTTTTGTCATTTTGGAGTATAGCAGGTGACCAATCTGAAACTTTACGTAGGATCACTCTTTCCCAAGGTAACATCCGTTTCGAGTTCCATCTTTGATACGGACCATTATCAGCCGTCTGTGTGAGGTGCAATCCACCTTTATTTCAGTTGTTGTTGATGGTGACACAAAGTCATTGCGGTGTTAAAAGCGTTCATTTGTCAATGATATGGGGTAATGTCCGTTTATTCAGGTAGGAAAGTAGATTGGTTAAAAAAGGGGAGGACAGCTAATTCAAGCAGTTAAGGTATGTAGATATGTGACTGAAGTACAGTAGATGTCTCAAAAGGCTCACGCACACAAAATACAAAGGTTTGGAAAGCAAACTTGTAAAATGCATGTGTAGCACCTTAGTCTGACCTTGGTCGACTTTATAAAATATGGATTAAAACGCCCAGACAATTGTACTGGAAATCAAATCCCTCTGAATTGTTTACATTTTGGTCATTCGAATTTGGGAGAAGGTTTTTTGCACATGCTCCTGCATCCTTGGTGGATGACATCACAGAATTTCAACCAAAAATATAGAAGAAGCCTATTTTAGAAATGATGAAGTTTCCTATCTGTTAATACAGGTCTGCATTGAACATTCAGAGTTTATCAAAGTATCTCCAACAAGAGTGATTGCACGAGAAAATGTATTTTATGCCTCATGAGTGCTTTGTCTGATGGCGATGGGTGGGTTTTAGGTTCTGGTAGTGTAGAGGGGGCTTGATTTCATGATCTGATATACATCGCCCACAGTGGTGCACTCTTAAAAAGACAGCGGGGCTCTTTTATCATAACCTTGATCCCTCTGACTGAGGGCTGATTTGACTGAGTTGATGTTAACATTTTGGTGTGTCACTCAAGTACTTTGCACATTTAATTTTACCGTACGTATTCTTGTGAACACCTAAATAGTTGCAATATTTTTGTGCTTATGCTCATTTCAGAGTTCTTTTCAAGATTGTATTATTTGTATTTAAATCTTTAAATGGCCTCGCTCCTCCTTACCTCTCCGAGCTCATCCAGCCCGACACACCTTTCCAGCTCCTCAGGTGTTCCGACCAGACATTATTAGATGTGCCAAAAACTAAACGGACGCTCAGAGGGAATCAAGCCTGTTCCGTTGCTTGTCCCACTCTCAGGAATGACCTGCCACTGAACATTCTTTAAAACCTGCCTAAAAACTCACATGTACTCTTTGGCATTTGACTCTGCATGATTCAGACTTGATCTTAGTTTTACTCCCTGGTGCTTTCTATTATCTTTGTGACTGTTTCATTTCCCGTATATCATAGTTGTCCATGTTAAGCTCTTTATTCTAGCTTCAGCTGTTGTTAAAGCGCTATATAAACCGATTTGTATTGTATTGTATTGTATTGTATTTGTCACGTCCGAATGAGGTGTGGCAACAGATCTCGTCAGACAAAAAGGAGAGCTGAATCCAAAATATTCGATGGAGACAGGAACGGGTTCAAAAGAGGCTTTACTGAGACACGCAGGGAACAAACATAAAGTGGCGAAATAGAAAAGCAAGGCAACAACTGCCGAGTGGGACCAACCTGCGTACTGTGAGGCGACAAGGGCGAGGAATGAGGAAATACACCGGCGAATACGGAGCCTAACCGGGTGACTTTTATAGCCAGAAGGCACAATCAGTGGATTGGGATCAGGTGATTGAGCCGGAGGAGCAGGGAAGGGAGGGGCGCGCACCTGACGCCAATCAGGATGTGACAGTATTGTATTGTATGGTATTGTATCATATTGTATCGTATTATATTGGATTGGATTGTATTTTCGATATATGTTGTGTTCATTTGCAACCATGTTAACACCTACAGGCGTAAATATAAAGCCACTGGGTTAAACGTGCGTTTGCTACGAAGACACGGTACGAAGACGCTGACAAAATGGCCAATTAGATATCTTCCATGGGAATTAACTCAGAATTGAGGGTACTTGAATAGAAAGAGCATAAATCAAACATAAATCCATGTTTGTTTGTTTTGTTTTGGGAGGGGGGGGGGTGTCATCCATATGTTTCCATCTGAGCTGTGCATGATCGGGATGAATTTATTGTTATTGTTGCATCAGCAACAGGAAATAACACATTTGAAGACGTGGGCGAAGTGATGATACATGAAATGGTCATAAGGTTGTTGAAGGTGTGACCTCTTTCCACCTGGTGCTATTTTGATTTGCGTCTGATTGGTATTGCATGCATGTTATGACACGACAGCTGTTTTTCTAACCCCGTCACTGCACTTTTGCTTCCTTTACATTGTTGGATTTTCTTCAATGGGTCAAGTAACAGTGAGGATGAAATACACATATAAGTGGGACAGTTTATTCACAATGCTCCTCAGATGATCAGCATTGGGGCATTGGGTATTGAAAATAAATTCTACACAAATCTTTCAAGTTGTACCGAATGGGATATTCAATCCCATCCAAGCATAACAAATCCAACATATGAGAAACTGCTCTAAGTATGGTGCCATTCCGGAAAGAGCATGCATAGACCACAAACCAGTTCTCCCTTCAAAGGATGCATTCTTATTGTAAGTGTTTTTGCGTGTGAACTTACAAAGCCCGAAAAATCCCCAATATTTGGGTTTTGAGGGGGTGCACGTAAACATAGTCATTGAATACTTCCATAATATCAAGTTGCCACAAAAAGCCAAGGTAAAACTGAGTGAGTTTGGTCACAGAACCAATTTAAACTCTCACGTCAAGGTTAAACTGGATTGCCAAACTCTTGCTATTCGACCACTGTGTTCGCATCGTTTCACAATAACTCATTCACTGCCATTCACACATTTATTTGGGAATAGAAAATATGACAGAGAGCGGCATTCCCGAATTTGTTCAGGTTTTATGTTTTTTTTTCATGCTTGGGTGCTGATAAAGCGCTGGCCATGGCATCTGGCAATGTGTTTTCTTTTCCAAAATAGGGCAGCATTTGCCTTTTTCCATGTTAGCGCTTTGTTCCAGCTTCAGCTGTTGTTCAAGCGCTATATAAACCAATATGTGTGTATTGCATTGTATTTTGGACAACCAACCTCATTTCAAGATCATATAACTCCAGATCCTTATAGGAATTAACTAGAGAGTATAACGCTGTATTGAATATTTATGTAGTCCTAAATCTCAATATTCTGTGGGTCCTGGAATTCAAGTGACAATGACAAAAACCTTGGCACTGGAGTGGACACAATTTTGCACGTCTGGCAGTCAATGAGTTAATGAGAAACTAGCTCAGGCACCAAATTGCGTTCAGTCACTTTTAAACAATGGATTTGTCCACATGTAACTGGTGGAATGCTAAAAATAAATTTAAACCCCTGTCCAAATTTGACAAATCCAAAATGACTTGATGTCATGTGACAGAGATGACTGGAAGGCGTACAATTTTGCATTCCTCACATTAACAATTCAGCACCCAAATGTCTATTCATCTACGCTGTCGTTGCCGTGAGTCAAAGATTTATTAACTCTGATTAGCAAATTCATATTTTAGATACGGGCGGCCCGGTAGTCGAGTGGTTAGCACACCGGCTTCACAGTGCAGAGGTCGCTGGTTCGCGTCCCAGTCCGGCCTCCCTGTGTGGAGTTTGCATGTTCTCCCCGGACCCGCGTGGGTTTACTCCGGGTCCTCCGGTTTCCTCCCACACTCCAAAAACATGCATGGCAGGCAGATTGACCACTCCAAATTGTCCCTAGGTGTGAGTGTGAGAGTGACTGTTGTATGTCTTTGTGTGCCCTGCGATTGGCTGGCAACCAATTCAGGGTGTCCCCCGCCTCGTGCCCGAAGACAGCTGAGATAGGCTCCAGCAACCCCCGCGACCCTAATGAGGAATAAGCGGTACGGAAAATGAGATGAGATGAGAGATATTTTAGATACCGCTGACCATCATCAATATTCAGTGTCCCATTCTCTCACACGTGCACACACACACACATATATATATACACACACACACACGCGCGCGCACACACACACACTAAAAACGAATCGGTCAATGGGGTGAGCGACAAAAGTTTCTTCGAACTTGATGATTATTTCAACCGACTGCATTTGGAGCTGCTGAGTGAGTGTGAGATCATTTTTTATCAGACTGCAGTGGGTCAATGGATTTGTCCATGAGTCTAAGTGGCACTCTTTCAAACTTGAAGAGACTTCAAGTTGGATCGTGAGGGTCATGGGAATTCTCTCGCGTGCTTTCCCTCTGTCGCCATTGGTTGGGAATTGTAACATACACGCACACATGCACACGCACTTAAAAACACACGCACGCACGCACGCGCGCGCACACACACACACACACACACACACACACACACACACACACACACACACACACACACACACACACACACACACACACACACACACACACACACCAGGTCGATTTAAAGGGCCAATGTCTCCAGTTGAAGTTTTCCGTAACGACTCTAGGGTTTTTCCAAAGCCCGGGGGAGGGACCACTTTCCGATTCTTTCATAGCTCAGTACTGTGTGATTGTAACAACAATTTCAGGGATTTTGTGTACTTATCAAGTCATAAAATATCTGAACGAAAGAATCACTATAATAGAGATTTAAACGTACATCCTCATACATCCATTATCCGTACTGGTTATTTCTCATGAGGGTCCCGGGGGTGCTGGAGCCTATCCCAGCTGTCTTCGGATATGAGGCGGGGGACAGCCTGAACTGGTTTCCGGCCAATCGCAAGGCACACAAAGACAAACAACCATTTGGTCTCCCACTCAGGGACAATCTTTGATTGTTCAATCAGCCTGCCATGAATAATAATAATAATAATAATAATAATAATAATAATAATAATAATAATAATAATACATTTCATTTATAAGCACCTTGGAGGAAACCGGAGGACCTGGAGAAAACCCACGCGGGCCCAGGAGAACATGCAAACTCCACAAAGGGAGGTCAGACTGGGTCTGGAACCCACGACCTCTGCACTGTGAAGCTGACTTGCTAATCACTCGACTACCGAGGTGGCGCAATCCTCACACACTTTCAAGTCAATCTCGTATCCAGTTTCGGGTGTTTTGAACATTTTCCAATGAGATCTGCCAATGATATTTTCATTGCTGCAAATAAATAATTTTACAAACTATGCTTGTTCGCAAACTGATTTTCTGCTGGTGTCAACCTTTGCTCTCCCTTCAGACGTAAAAATAACATTTTCCTTCAATGTGTAGCAGAAGCCAGTTAAGATGAGGATAAGAAAACAAATCTATTTATAGGCTGCTGCATTCACCCATCCTATGTAAATATGGCACTTTTAACAATAGTTTGAAAAAAAATAATGCATGGCCTTTGAGAAATTTAAAATCAAGAAAAGTTTGGAATATTCCTGTTTTGTAATTATTTCTCAAGCTGCTGCTTCTCCTCAAACATTTTAGCATTTGGCATCAAAGAAATAACTACTGCCGTCAATGAAATAACAATACTGTACCATGTGCCAAAAACTAAACCGACGCTCAGAGGGAATCAAGCGTGTTCCGTTGCTAGTCCCACTCTCAGGAATGACCTGCCACTGAACTTTCGGCAAGCCTGCTCGCTGCCCATCTTTAAAACCCGCCTAAAAACTCACATGTACTCTTTGACATTTGACTCAGCATGATTCCAACATGATCTTGCTTTTACTAACCGGTGCTTTCTACTATTTTGTCACTACTTTATTTCCTGTATATGATATCTGTTCGTATTAAGCACTTGGTTACAGCGCTTAAAGTGCTATATAAATCAATATGTATTGTATTGTACTCACTGTTATTTCACTGTTGTTTTCTTTCTTTTTTGTCGAGGTTCTCCAACAGATAGGCCTTTGTAAACATTGCTTTGGGAACAACTGTTGACTTTTAGTAGAAAAGAGAGATAATCAACACACACTTCCACACACATGCAGCTGTGCACATGCACGTTTGAATTTCAGTTTCAAATGTGCGTGGCGTGGCTCGGTAGTGGTTGGCACACCAGCTTCACCGTGCAGAGGTTGTGAGTTCAAATCCCTCTCCGGCCTTTCTGTGTGAAGTTTGCATGTTCTCCCCAGGCCCATGTGGCTTTTCTCCCAAATTCCAAAAACATGCATGGCAGGCTGACCGAACACTCAAAACTGTCCTTAAAGAACAACCGACGTCTCTGGGCAAGTAGTGTGCATAATTTGTAAAATGGCTTCAAATGACTTCTACTGAGCGTATTTTACAAAGATTCCACCGCATATAGCTAGATTTTATGTTTTAAGACTTGCGCTGTTTTTGAGTTGGTGATGAGTCACTGAAGGAACGCCCCTGACCGAAAAAAGGACACACTGTAGCAGTCCTTCCATCCCATCAATGCATTTTGCTGTACTTTGGTCTGAAAACGTCACGTAGGACCAAAAAGAGGCAGAAGAGGGTGACAAAGCTCCATGTTAGGAATTAATCAGCCTGTGGAAACGGGCTGATTAATTCCTTACACGGCTTTGTCGCCATGTTCTGCCTTTTTTGGGTGCGACATTTCCCACACCTGATGCCTCAAAATGACACGGAATACATTCTTTAATCAATTGTAAACATGTATGCTTTCTTCTTCAGAACTATTTGAATCATATTCATAACTGGATGAGTGACAAGAAAGCATATTCTCCGAATCTGAAGCCATTGTTTTGATTCTCGAGCAAGGCAAGACGTCTTGCCGTGACACCACGAACATGGGGGCGGGACCTTCTGAAACTGGCCACTTCTGGTTTCAAATTGAAGTACTTTTTAGACAGTTTACATCTCAGTCTGGCCTCTCTGACTTTCTCTCCAAAGCCTCTAATATGAGTTGTCCCTCTAATGTACTAATTCCTGATCCTATCCAACCTGGTCACTCCCAAAGAAAACCTCAACATCTTCAGCTCTGCTACCTCCAGCTCTGCTTCCTCTCTTTTCTTCAGTGGCACTGTCTCCAGTCCAAACATCATGGCTGGTCTCACCACTGTTTTAGACACTTTTCCTTTAATCCTAGGTCTGTGTAAGCTTTCAGTAGTACAGGAGTGGTCCATCGATAAAAAGATTTCTTCTGAGGAAACATTGGCATCTTACGATTTCTTTACATCTGTCCCCACCCCAGCAGCAGTCTCAGTGGTGAGGACGAGACTGCTGGTGGACGTTTCTTTGCATGAAAGAACCAACCTTAAACCGGACCACATCTGCCAATTATTGGAAATCTGCCTTAATACTACGTATTTTCAATTTAGGGAAACATTTTACAAACAAATTCATGGTTGTGCTATGGGCTCACCAGTTTCACCCATAGTGGCTAATCTGTACATGGAAGAGATGGAGAAACAGGCCCTCACATCCTTCCCGGGGACAAAACCTAGACACTGGTTTAGATATGTGGACGATACTTTCGTCATAATTAAAAAACAGGAAATTCAATCCTTCACAGATCACCTTAACTCGGTAGACATCAACATTAAATTTACTCGCAAGGACATTAAAGAGAACCAACTAGTCTTTTTGGATTGTAAAGTAATTATAAAAGAGGACAGAGCGCTAAAAACAGAAGTCTTTAGGAAGGTTACACACACTGACCAATACTTACTTTTCCATTCGAACCATCCTCCACAACACAAACTAGGAGTTATCATAAACCTCCAGCATTGGGCTAAACTAATACCAACAAGCGTCGAAGGCAGAGAAAAGGAGTCAAAACATATCAGGAGAGCACTCACAAACTATGGGCAGTACCCTCAGTGGTCGTTTAACAAACAAATGAAATCAGAATGAAAGAATAGGGAATGAAACCAACAATTCTGAAGATACAAAAAGGAGAGGAGTAGCAGTACCTTACATTGCAGGAGTTTCTGAAAAATTACAGAGTACTTTGGCAACACAAAATTCCTACTTATTTCAAACCGATAAATACTTTAAGGCAAAAAATAGTGCATCCAAAAGATAGGCTGCCAAATGAAAAACAAAGTAATGTAGTCTATCCAATATATTGTAAGAATGAAAATTGTAAAGAGCAATACATTGGGGAGACTAAACAAATTCTAAAAAAAAAAGACTTATCAACATCGCAGGGTTAATACTAGTGGGCCTCAATCGGCAGTACATATGGACCTAAAAGCTAGCAACCACTCATTTGATGACAATGAGGTTAAAATCTTAGCGAAATAACATAGATGTTTGAAAGGGAAGTAAAAGAAGCAATTTTCATAAAAAAAGCTAAATCCTTCATTAAACCGATATGGTGGGGTGAGGTTCAATTTGGATCATTCGCACAGTAGCCTGCTTTGGCAACATAGGTTAGGCAACATTAGTAATGCTGATGAGGTGATACCGGAGGGAGGGGGGCAATCAGGCCAGTCGTTAGTCAGGAATGTAGGAACTATTGGTGGGGCCGCAGGGAGTGGTCCTCTGCTCCCCCCCAACCTGAGAGTAGGGACCTATCATAGCAGTGTCCGGCGCCGCCATGTCTGGACATTAGGGATATGTATATATAGGGCCGATACTACCAGTAAGACTATAGTTCGCTGAAGAAGCATCTTGGATAAGAAGCGAAACATCCTTTCATCCGAGCTGAAACCCTTCTATCACACATCACACCTGACATTTTTCTCCAGCCGCTCCAGCCTGCCTGGACACGCTTCTTCACCTCTTTTCTACACTCTCCATTGCTCTGTACAGTTCACTCCAAGTACTTGAAATCCTCCACCTTCTTTATCTCTTTCCCCTGTAGCATCACTCTTGCACTTGTATCCCTCTCATTCACACACATATATTCCGTCTTGCTGCGACTGATCTTCATTCCTCTCCTTTCCAGGGCATATCTCCACATCTCTAGTTTCTCCGCCACCTGCTCCCCGTTCTCGCTACAGATCACAATGTCATCTGCAAACATCATGGTCCAAGGAGATTCTTGTCTAACATCGTCTGTCAGCCTGTCCATCACCATAGCAAATAAGAAGGGGCTTAGAGCTGACCCCTGGTGGAGTCTCGCCTCCACCTTGAATTTCTCCGTCACACCGACAGCACACCTCACAACTGTCTTACAGTCATGATACATGTCTTGCACCGCTCTGACATACTTTTCTGTCACTCCAGACTTCCTCATGCAATACCACAGCTCTTCTCTGGGCACCCTGTCCTACGCTTTCTCCAGATCTACAAAGACATAATGCAATTATTGTTATTATTATTATTATTATTATTATTATTATTATTATTATTATTATTATTATTATTATTATTATACTAAAAAGTATGACAGGTAATGTCATAACAGTGCATTCTTTTCTCATTGTCTGGAAGGGAAAAATGTGGAGGCTTTCAGGGAGTACGCAAGCGCGAGACATAGAGGTTGAGAGAGGATGTGTAGTAAAAAGTCTCCATTCCCTTGTTGAAACAGCTCTTTAAAAAAAGTTTCACCAATGTAAATTATTTGGTTTATTATCAAGTGTTACAAATCATTTAAAATTTCAATTGCGTTTCCCCATTTGAATCTGTGACATATTTACAACCACTTCATCTGAATTGGATGGCTGAAAAGGATTAGTAACGTCAAAAGCTCCAAAAATGTGCAATCAGAAACCAAAAGAAACGAAACTTAAAACATGCAATTTCACTAACTTGGTGGCCATCTTGCCGGGCTGTGGACGTGCAGTTCGTCCTCCTCCGCCTAGTGCCCAAAGACGACTGGGATAGCTCCATCATCCTCCACGACCCTGATGAGGATAAAGAAGATGAATGAATGAGTTTCAAATGTGATGGATGCTGTTTGAAAAAAATATGGATTTCAAACGATGATACTTGATTCATGCTAATTTCACAATACAACAAAAAGGTTGAACAAATCGCTAAAGATTCGAATGACTAAGGCCAAAGTAACTCTGTATATATGGGGAAAAACTGTAAGTAACAATAGGAAAAAGACATGGAATCAAAGTTACTGAATCACTTAATGGTGTGCTTTGGTTTCTGTCGACTGTGACACAAATAACCACGCAATCATAATGAGCTAATCCGTGTCGCCACAGTGGGGTCTGCACACAGGAGCCCGTGTTCTCTCAGGCTGAACCACCGGCAAGCTGTCACCCTCTTATACACTTCATGACTCAGGCCAAATACATTACATAGACAATATATATACAGTAAAGTCTCGTTATATCGATATCGGATATATCGATAGTCCCGGTTATATCGATACTATTTCTATGCATGCACGGAGAAAATTACATGCAAACAGGGTCGGATATATCGATAGTCCCGGTTATATCGATATTTTTTCGGACTCCCTTGAATATCGATATAACGAGACTTTACTGTATATCAAGCAAACCAGTGTACGGGAGAGAAGAAAGGACAAATAAAGACAAAGAGAAATCTAGGAGAGACAGCGACAAAGTAAAGCCATTTCTCCAAGTTCAGTGAACATTGGATCGGGTGCTGTTGATATTGATAACTGATCAGAACATCTGTGACCAATGACATACTAACTCACACACAAATATCAACACAAAAGAGCCTCGTAAATTTGGTTTATGTCTACAGGTGGGTGTCTCCGAGCAAGAGGCACCGTCCGTTCCCATGGAAGGAAGAGGAAAAAGGCAAATTTGACCTTTCCACCCTTCCACAAGCACTTGGATGGATTGCAGGAGTTTGTGGGATGATGAATCTCATTCATCGAAATAGCAGTGTTGTACATTCACTCCTGCCGCACGCTGGAGCTATCTGCTGGGGAAAAAGTTATTCGAGAGCATTTGCTCATCAGATATCTTGTCGTGTGCACTTTGCTCTTGACCTGTATTCCTTCCATGAGTGCCAGCAAGAGGACTGAGTGAATGGGGTGACATTGGAGCATGTAAGAGGGCATTTTCGTGTGTGATCTGTAGACCTTTATCCCGTGCCAACGAGTCCAATTAAAACAATATTTATCTGCTTTCAGCACAATTTGTTTTATGCTTTCAGGGACAAGAGCTAATTTTGTATGGAATCAATGTGCCGTGACAGTTTTGCCGTTATATATTCGTCTAAAAGGGAATATTATTGTTCCTTTATTGGTGCTAAATTATTGAACATTTTTCAAAAAGTATGACAGATCATGTGTTACAAGTACATTCTTTTCTCATTGTTTGGAAGGGAAACAAATGTGGAAGCTTTCAAGGAGTAATCAAGAACCAGAGATGGAGATTGAGAGAGAGGATGTATAGGAAAAAGTATCCACCCCCTGTTCAAATGCCTATTTAAAAACACAAATCTAAATAAATTATTTGGACAGACAGACAGACACGAGATTGAGATTAGTGAGATACATTTGGAACATTTCTTCATCTGCTGTAAACCAGGTATGTGCAATATCAATATCAGAGAGTCCAGGCTAATAACAATTGATCCATTATGCAGACAGATGTCCCTTTTAATAACAAAGAGCCATATTAAGGCTATGGCACTGTACGTATATTTTTGCCTCCCTGTGTTCTTCCACCAATTATGTGCCGGTTGGAATGCGTTCCCTCTCCTTTGGTGACCTGATGCGCCCATTGTCATGCTAAACTACCTTTCATCTGCTAACGACCCCCTTGTCTGAATATGTATGCTGAGACTAGCTGCTACAATGGGGATGGGCTTCCTCCTATCCGATTGTCAAAACCATCAGATTTAAATCACCCGTTCGATCTTGCGCACTTGTACCGACATGGGTGTGTGCCGCCAATTTGCCAGGCTCTCATTCCGTGGCGGAGGCGGCTAACACATGCGAGCGCAACGGAGCATCTCTGAAATGCAAAGCATTCACTTCACTGCACCTGGCATCCAGACGCACCTCGTCCCAATTTGCTCCCTGTTCAAATGTAATAGGAAAACACTCATACAGGACAATGCTTTGTTTTGTCTGCGCTGCCTGACAATAATGCCCCCCATCCCCCTCTATTTTGCCGGGATGTGGCTGTGTGTTTGTGATGAACAAAAGGTTGTATTTGTACAGAGGAGTGGTTACAGGTGTGAGTGAAAGATAAAAATATGAGCACTACGCTACTGTCACATTCACAAAATGTTGATGACAACGTTGTATTGGCAATGTGATTCTCATATTTTACAAAATGTGTCTTAGCTAGCTGTTCTGAATTTTGCAAGACATTGGCGATACTAATTTACAACATACTGCCCGCTCATTGAGTTTCTCACCTCATTGATTTGACAGATAAGCGGGGTGAACATTAAACCACCACCTTCAACTACAGGCTCGACCCCTCCAAAACAATTCCACGTCGAAGACGAAGGCTCAGAAGAGTTGAAGTGTAGATTAACGTGAGCTTCTGCTTTTGATAAAAGAAACATACTCAAATGTTCAGCAAAATTGCTGACGTGAGGTATATGTGTTCCGCAATGTGTCCGCTGCATGTGACACTTCCATAGATCTGCGCATTTGCGATGGAGGCCTGCCAACCGGGGTGAAAAAACAGTCCTACGTCATGCCTGTTCTAAGCTTGGATAAAAATTTGGAATTTTGCAATACTTCTTCAACGTCAATGAGAGAATGATAAAGCACAAACATTTCCCTTTTTGCTCACTGAAAAGAACTCTAAAGCTGTCATGAGATATGGTAACAGACTGCAACAAATAGTTCAACATTTGGAGTGATACAACTTTTTATACATGCAACATTTTTGTATTTTTTCAGCATTTAAATTCAACAACATCTTTGGAGGAGATTACGTGAAACATATTTGTCACAGCAGTAGAACGGCTATATCCAATGCGTGCGAAAATGAATCATTGGCTGACATTTCTAATATCTACTATGACTGTGTGGATAATATGTGTGAAAAAAGATAAGACAGTCAAGCCTGTCTATTCACTCATCTCCTCCATTAACTTGAAATACAATTAGTGAAATGTTCTCCTAATGTCTAATGCCTGGCCGTGTTACCACGCTGCAATTACGGAGTGGAACTCTTCTTACAGCATGAGATATGTAAGATGGTTGGTAAAAATTAGTTTTAAATAAAATGCAGTTTTTCAGTCGTCTGCAGATGCAATGCTGCTAGCTACGTGCCCTCGCAACATCAAAATCATCAAATCCACAAAACAATGTCATTCAACTTCCATAGTAGATGCCATCACGGATCTCAGTGCTTCCATTTAGCATTCCCTTCAGAGAATTCCATAAAAGTAGGTGAGAGAGAGAGAGAGAGAGAGAGAGAGAGAGAGAGAGAGAGAGAGAGAGAGAGAGAGAGAGAGAGAGAGAGAGAGAGAGAGAGAGAGAGAGAGAGAGAGAGAGAGTAATGGGTTAATAGTGATCGTTCGTTCCTGGTTCATGGCTTTTCAGGGTGTTGGAAGTGGGATGTTGAAATCAGCAGGAAGCCAGGTGTTGAACAGAAAAGTTAGTTCAATCTTGTAGACAGCAGGGGCATCGTGGGGTGTCAGCCGAGGAGGGAGAGAAAGGAAAGAGGAAGAAACACGGACTGGGAGAGATTCTTTCTGAATCACTTGATCCTCACAAGTGCCTATCCCACCCTGAACCGGTTGGTAGCCAATGGCACTGGAGATGCTCACATTCACGGACAATTTGTAGTGTTCAATCAGCCTGTCATATTTTTGGATTGTGTGAGGAAACCAGAGTACCTGGAGAAAATCTACACAATCACAGGGAGAACATAGAAATTCCATACAGGAAGGCAAAATGAGCTCTGGACTGTGCAGTCAACATGCTTGAAAGAATTACACAGCGTTCAACAATGCGATTGCAAGAAAAAAAAAATGAGTGAGGTCACCGGTTTTTTTTTCAGATCCTTTTTTATAAGTACCATGTTTTTCGGAATATAAGGCGCACTGGAGTATAAGGCGCATCCCCAGAATGAATGGTGTATTTTCAAACTTTTTCCATAAATAAGGCACACCTTCAATGAATCAAAACAGTTTTAAATACAGACATATCATACAGTATATAAATATATCAATGTTTTCCAAATATAAGGCACACCACATTATAAGGTACTTCAGTAGAGGCTGGGGTAATGCAATACTTGTTCTACAGTAGCGAAGAGGATGGAGATGGAGTCGGTGGCTTCTGACAGTAGTTGCAAAACCTCTCGTGGCACAATAGCACATATGCACAGGGTCATCTTTTGAAGAAAGTCAAGGCTTTTGGGTGTGCCTTATCCACCGGATAATACGATCCATTAATTCATTTTCTTACCCTTAAATTTGATATGTAATGAAAGCCCAAAATATAGGATTACCGATGAGTATGGTCTCAAAACTGCACGTATCTTGTTTTTAACAAACCAATCTTTGACTTACACGAGTTGGGATTAATTTATCACAGTCAACCAATAGTATTACAGAGAGAGGAGTTTTTTTTCTTTCTTCTCCTGAACACATCGCATGCAGAGGAGTCGGCAGGCTTAGAAACAACCTTCACATGTCTGTGTGTGCTGCATACCTAGGTTTAAAAAAATAGTAGGTAGAGAAAAATGAGACATCTCCATGACAACACAGCACGGAGTAGGACACATGCCATTCCGTTTAAAAGGAGGGAAAAGATGGGTGCTGCTTATACATCCTGTAATATGCAGAGGTGTTCTTAAAAGTACAGGTAATAATGTTGAGTCGCTGAACTGATGAAAATGTGAACTTTGATAAAAGTACTGAGTCAACAACTTGTGTACGAGAATAAATATGCTTTTCAACTTTTCATAATGCGTGTATTGAAAAGGGGAGGGGGAAAAAGCTGCATAGCGTTGGCTGACGCTTTTATGCCATCAAAAGAGCATGTTTCAATAGCTTTGCCAACAATGTGTACTGCCGTATAAAAATAATGAAGTGAGAGAGCGAAAGAGAGAGAGAGAGAGAGAGAGAGAGAGAGAGAGAGAGAGAGAGAGAGAGAGAGAGAGAGAGAGAGAGAGAGAGTAATGGGTTAATAGTGATCGTTCGTTCCTGGTTCATGGCTTCTCAGGGTGTTGGAAGTGGGATGTTGAAATCAGCAGGAAGCCAGGTGTTGAACAGAATAAGTTAGTTCAATCTTGTAGACAGCAGGGGCATCGTGGGGTGTCAGCCGAGGAGGGAGAGAAAGGAAAGAGGAAGAAACACGGACTGGGAGAGCATTTATATGACGGACAGGGTGCGACGCAATAGTATCAGGAAGTAAACAAACAATGCAAAAAGATGTTTAAAGATGTTCGTATAGCGAATTACCCCAACAGAGAGAGACAGTGAGAGAGAGAGAGAATTACATTTTACTCATAGGTTCCAACTCTAACTAACGGCCAAGTAAAACAAAATGGTGTTTCTAAATACATTATAGATGCTAGAAGATAATTCTTGAAAACCTGAGTAAAGACTTTTAACTATGCAAGGTTGAATTGTGGAAATATATGTTTAAAGTGATTCAAACTATTTCGATGTCCTCATTTTGGAGGTGTGAAAGAAACACTGACCTATGATGTATTTGTGGGGGCCCCTCATTCGAATCATTGGTTATCTGGTGTCATTAGGTAGTTAATTGAACAATACTGAACAATACTGAAAATGCATCATTTCTTGGGCTCGTCTGCTGGAGCCTTTTGCAGCCACCATCAGTGTATATTTTTGCAATTGAAACCTGCATTGTTCATAGCCAGAAGAAAGGTGCTCAACTACAACATTTTCCTGGTTATATGAATGGTATTTAATATTAAGCAGATTCTTTACTTACAGACAGTGTAGGTGTTCAATCAGCTGACATGTTTCGGCGACTACTTCGTCCTACACTGTCTGTAAGTAAAGAATCTGCTTAATATTAGATATCAAGTAGACAGGATGAACTTAGTACAACGATGAATGGTATTCGATCGACAGTTGAGTATGACATGGTTTCAAAGCACCCAAAGGACACAGGTTGTTAACAAGACTGAGCCATGTCACATTTACTGTGCAATATTTTTTTTTTTGTAATTGTACACAGACTTAATTTACCACATCAACCACAATCTCTAGCCATTTCCTCAGCACTTTTTTTCTTAATTATTTATTCCAGTCCAATGACCTGCTGAACAGTTCCACTTGAACTTTGATGGCCGCTCCTCATCTACATATTTATTGTTTCAAGTCTATACAATCATACATCCTCACCTTTTTCCTCCACTTGTATTAAAGTTGCACATATTTGAACAGCAGCAGCCATTTTAAGTCAAACAATTGGAGCTTTTGTGTGAGATCCTTGATACAATTTGCCAAATCTGTGCAAACTGAGTCTTTTGTGGGGATGGCGGGGGGGGGTGTCAACCACAAGTCATCAGGAGCTGCTGGCAAAAAAAGTTGCATCCCGGCACTCCAGTGACACCCGGTGGATTTATAGGAGTGGTGTCAGTCGACCTAAATTGGACTGTATTCTCTTGCCATGACCTTTTATTTATCAATTAATTCTCTGAACTGCTTATCCTTACAATTGTCTACTATTCATTTATTATTTGCTCAGACCACATTATCACTTGAAATCTTTGGGTTTTCATTTCATGCATTGTTCAATTTATTTATTTTTTAAATTGTCATTTGGCAACATGCTTATTTTTGTCCCAAAAAGGTATCCAGAGAAATAATTTTTTATTTCTAAATTGATGATTATTTAAAAGAATCATATTTTCGGAACCTTTTGCAATCAAACAAACGATGACTCTCCAGGGTTTAAATACAATCTGGATATGGTGGGAAGATGGGCAAAGCATGGAGGTCAGTCATGTTAAGATCAATTGGTGAACACACTTACTGTATCGACACCATGGCAAACATTGAGTGTTTGCTGTCACTGCGAACAGAAACAAAATTATTTATGCATCATGGTTTTATACAGGTGGCCCTGTGTTCCAGGGTTTAGCCCGTCAACCTCACAGGGCAGACGTACTCGGTTCTATCGAGAAAATAGATAATGCAGTATTTGCTTAAATACACAATATCTACTTTATATTGAATTTGACAGGAAACATTTTTCCTTGCAACTCAAGAAAAAAAAGGACATGCGACAGCTCATATCTTGAAAACTCAAGTGGCTTGTAAGTTCAGGTATGACTGTGGTGCTTTGCTGCTATAGTGTAATCTTTTTGGGCATGCATGCTTTACCCTGTCCGGACTCCTTGAAAACGATTTGACAAAAAGAAGGAATGTGCACAATTACTTCAGTTCACAAGGGTCGCAATCCGGTGATAAATGACGACATGAGCCGACAGCCTTTGGAGCCCACCGCCTATGGGGGAACAAGCGACCTCCAGAACCCCTGTTGCCCTCCCCTCATGACACGCGACAATCAGGGCGATGACGTTAAAGCGGCGGAAGTTTGTCTGCTTGGTTTTGGTAGCGTCAGGAGTGGGGGCAGAAAAAAAACCCAGAAAGCCTGCTACACTGTCTGACACTAACGAAAAGTGAAATAGAGGATGAAAGCGGGAATTTATTGGCTTCATACGACTCTATGAGGATGTAACGAGATGTAGGCGGCGGCAGCTTGGACTCTCGAGTTGAAGGTTGAAATATGCCGGCCGGAAATAAAAAATAGGAACATTAATTGAGACATTTTATGGCTTTTTTTCATTCAGTTGAGCCATGAATCACACTTTCCTTTCTACTGCAAATCCAATGCTACGTGTAGATTTGGTTAAAAGATTAAATAGGGTGTGCCAGGTTGTTGTGAACCCCATATCTAAAAAGAAAGTAAGTGCCAATTACAAAGCTCATATGAAATCATTGAAAAACTTCGAGTGTGTTTTCACTTATGGTGGCAGCACTTTTTTTACCAAGTTCCTGAGCATCACTTGGCAATTAGTGTTGTAATCTGAGCATACAGCAAACAAAAACACAAACATCCTTTCCCACCAAGTCAATGTCCCTTTTCAAATTATTAACGTAAATAGCACAGTTATATGAGTTTTAACCATACTATCACAATATTGATTTGAAAAAACAAAACGAGTGAGTCATGGTCACCCCCAAAGGTTGATTGGAGGCTTCAGTACTCTGGTCTAATTATAAACTCGGGGCTTCCTTTAAAAAACAAAAGTTGACGTGCAATATATGGCCAGGGGGGACTGCTGTGTCACATTCTGCAGTTTTTTTATTTCCGGGAGAATTAAGAAAATATACATGATGAAAAGTGATTATTGCATTTTACATGACCAAAAAAATGCACAAAAATCTTTCAGAATGTGCTCTGTGTTATTTATTTATTTATTTATTTATTTATTTAATTATGTATATCCTCATTACGGCCGTGGCGGTGCTGAAGCCTATCCCTAGACTGCTTGCCACTTAATTGCAGGCCACAAAGAGACAAAAAACCATTCATTCTCACACTTACTCCTAAGGACAATTTAGGGTGTCCAATCAGTTTGCAATGCATGTTTTTGGAATGTGATAGGAAACCAGAGGACCCAGAGAAAACCCACGCGGCCCCAGGGAGAACATGCAAACTCCACACAGGGAGGACGGACTGGGTCTTGAACTCACAACCTCTTCACTGTGAAGCCGTCGTGCTAACCACTCGAATACCGGGCCAAGCAGTATTTATTTATTAATGTATTTATGTATTTTTCCAGTGTTATTTTATTTTATTACTTAGTACGTTAGTCAGTTAGTTAGTTATTTATTTTCCGCTCCGCTTATCCTGACAAAGATAGAGGGGGGTGCTGGAGTTTATGCCTCCCTGAATTGATTGCTAGGCAATCGCAGGGCATACTGAGAAGAACAACACATTTTTTTTACTTTCTACTTCTTAAAACTACTTCTTCCTTTCCTCCTGACTGCTGGGAATTGAGAATTTCTCCATTGTGAGATGATTAAGGTTTTCTTATCTTAAAAAGCCACATGGGCACAGGGATAACGTGCAAACTCCACACATGGCGGCCAGAGCTGGAATTGAACCCAGTACCTCTGCACTATGAGGTTGACTCTCTAATCACTGGAACCACCGGGCCGATCTGCACAGCTTTATATGACCACAATTTACAGTGCCATTAAAATTGCCTTTTTATTTGGTGCCACATTGCCATTGCTTGGAAACCAAATCTGCTTTTGTTTCCAGATGATTTAGTGGTCCTTACCTCCCCCCTCCAAAAAAAAAAAAAAATCCAGGATTAATAAAATCCGTGCCACGTTCCTATGTGTGTGTGTGTGTGTGTGTGTGTGTGTGCCTCGACTGGGATCACCACCTTATCGTGGTGAGGCACTTTGCGCGTCTCCGTGACCCCGAGAGCTATGTCGGCTGGAGTCTTGTACTCCTGGCAGGGTCACCCAAGCCGAACAGGTCGGAGGGTAGAGGCCAGACAAAGAGTGATCCCAAATCCGCACCCAGGGGTAGGCGTAGGCGGAGTCCAACAGATCGGACCACCGGCAGCCCCTTGCAACCGCACTCACCTGAAGGTCGTCTCGAGTCTTCACTCTTGCCACTGGAATACAGTGAGTGCGGCCAAGTATGTGGGGGAAGGAATTGCGCGCCCCGTCCCTCACACTAAATCCACTAGTAGCGCAGGTTTCAGCTTCCACCATATAAGTCCACTGGCGATAGGATAAAGTGACGGGGGCAGGTCATGGATGTGACTGGAAGCTTCTAGCTTGATTCCTACACAGGGGCGGTACAGGATTGATGGTCGTTGCGAAGATGGGATGGAGCAACATTATCCTTCGGCAGCATCCTGTGCGTCTGAGCAGCCCTATTCAGGGTCCGCACTGCTCACCCCTTATAGGGGAAGGGTCTAGAAAAGGTGACCTAAACATTGCTTGTTCCACCACACCTGGGTGGCCCACCGCAGCCACCAAAGCATCCCCCCTCTGCGGTCGAAAACGAAATATAATCAAACCCATGACTATGAAACTGGCTTCCTGGAATATTCGCACCCTCCTCGATGCTCGAGACGGGATGGAGAGACCTCGAAGACGAACTGCCCTCATCGCACATGAGCTAAGGAGGTACAACATCGATATTGGCGCACTCAGTGAGACTCGGTTCTCAGGCGAGGATTCACTCACAGAAGTTGGTGAAGGTTACACCTTCTTCTGGAAGGGTCTCCCAGAGAATGAGCGAAGACTCCATGGAGTTGGCTTTGCTGTGAAAAGCAGCTTACTCAGTAACATCCCCGAGTCCCCCCAAGGCATCAGTGAACGGCTTATGACCTGGCGTATTCCCCTGGTAAAAGGTCGCTTCGCAACTTTAATCAGCGCCTATGCTCCCACCTTGGATGCTGACGATAACACCAAAGATGCCTTCTACGAGTCCCTGGATGCTACCATATCCAAAATCCCCGCCTCTGATAAACTTGTTCTGATGGGTGACTTCAATGCCCGAGTAGGTACTGATGCCAGGCTCAGGAAACAAGTAATCGGAAGGCACGGGACGGGGAAAATAAACAGCAATGGCCTCCGACTCCTCACTCTGTGCTCTGAGCATCAGTTGATTGTAACTAACACCATCTTTCAGCTGAAAAAGAAATACATCACATCATGGATGCACCCCAGGTCCAAACATTGGCACTTACTGGACTACATCATCACAAGGCAACGAGACCAAAATGATGTCTGCATCACGCGGGCCATGCGTGGGGCTGAATGCTGGACTGATCATCGACTGATCAAGTCCAGGCTCAAGCTGAGAATTCGACCTCCTCATAAGAAACAGCAGCCCCAAAGGCGTCTTAACACCAGGGCCCTGGAGTCCCCAGAATATGCAGCCAGCTACCGCCACAAGCTGGCAGAGGGACTTGCCAGCCTGGACAACGACACCAGTAACGGTGACCTTGATGTTGAAAGCAGGTGGAAAAAATTGAGGACAACAATTCATCAAGCTGCCTCTGAGACCATCGGCTTCACTCAGAAACGTCATCAAGACTGGTTCGATAACAGCTCAGCTGCCATACAGGAGCTTCTGGAAGCCAAGCGCAAAGCCCATACCACACTTCTCTCCAACCCTCATTCTCCACTTCTCCTCTCTCACTACAAGGCCATCCGTGGTGAAACACAGAAACAGCTGAGGATGATGGAGAACAAGTGGTGGCTCAGCAAGGCCCAAGAAATCCAGAGGCATGCAGACAACAACAACACACACGCCTTCTATGATGCTGTAAAATCCCTGCACGGCCCACGAAGACAACACATTGTCCCAGTTAAATCTGCAGACGGTTCTGTACTACTGAAGGACAAACAGCTAATACTTGAGCGCTGGGCAGAGCACTTTGACTCCCTGCTCAACCAAGTAAACCCTTCAGACACATCTGTCCTTGACTCCCTCCCAGAGCTTCCAACAGTTCCCTCCCTTGATGAACCTCCTCAATTCACAGAGGTCCTCTCTGCAATCCGGAGCCTTAAAAACAACAAAAGCCCTGGCCCTGATGGACTTCCAGCTGAGGTCTTCAAGAGCGGCGGTTATCTCCTGACACGGAAGCTTTACCACCTCATCTGCAACATCTGGCAAAACGGGACACTTCCTCAGGAATGGAAAGACAGCAACATTGTCACCATTTACAAAAGGAAGGGGGACAAGTCAGTCTGCGGCAACAGCCGTGGCATCTCCCTACTTTCTGTTGCTGGCAAGATTCTTGCAAAAGTAATGCTGTTCCGTCTTACATCGCACATTACCGAAGACATCCTCTCAGAGACACAATGCGGCTTCAGGAAGGATCGAAGCACTCTGGACATGATCTTCACTGCGCGCCAAGTTCAGGAGAAATGCAAGGAACCAAATAAGGACCTCTATATCACCTTCATTGACCTTACAAAGGCATTTGACACAGTTAACCGTGACATTCTCTGGACCATACTGCAGAAATTTGGCGTCCCCTCCAAATTTCTCGGCATCCTAAAACAGTTCCACAGCGGCATGCAAGCAAGTGTACTTGTTGGTGGCCAGCAATCTTCCCCGTTCCCTGTGGAAGTCGGGGTGAAGCAGGGCTGTGTACTGGCCCCTGCTATATTCAACCTGTTCCTGATGGCAGCTACGCTCCTCTTCCATAAGTCCATCCAGGAAGGTGGCGGCGTACAAATCCAATTCCGCCTGGATGGTAACCTGTTTAACATCAGACGCCTACAGGCCAAGACCAAGACCCTGATCAGCGGCATCCACGAGCTACAGTATGCAGATGATTGTGCTCTGCTGGCCCACAGCCCAGCTGCCATGCAAAATGCCCTTGATACCATGTCCTCCGTCTACCGATCACTCGGTCTCGTGATCAATGTAACCAAAACGGAGGTCATGGCAAAAGAGAGTTCTCCAACCCCAGCGTTCACCCTCAGTGGCACACCCCTCAAGGTTGTCCAACAATTCAGCTACCTCGGCAGCATTCTAACACCCTCCTGTCTAATTGATGATGACGTCCAGGCCCGCATCCATCAAGCCTCCAAAGCTTTTGGCAGATTGCGTACTCGTGTGTTCGAAAACAACCACTTAAGAACTCCAACAAAAGTCGCAGTCTACCAAGCATTGTGTGTGTCCACGCTGCTATATGGCGCAGAAGTCTGGACCATCTATCGACGCCATGTGAGACGCCTTGATGCATTCCACATCAGGTGCCTCCAACGAATCCTTGGCATCACCTGGCAGGATCGTGTTCCACACACCGACATCCTTCAACGCACTGCCTCCACCAGTATCGAGGCCATACTGGCAAAGAGGCAACTTCGGTGGGTTGGACATGTCATCCGGATGCCTAGCTGCCGCTTGGCTCGACAGGTGCTTTATGGACAACTCTTGTCAGCGAAGAGGAAGCCTGGTGGTCCTAAGCTGCGATACAAAGACCAGCTTAAACAGACTCTAAAGAACTGCAACATCAAGCCCAGCGATCTGGAGTCTGCTGCAGCGAACAGGCCACTGTGGCGCTCCTTATGCCACGAAGGGGTGACACAACTTGAAGACAAGCGCACCCAGAGGAGGATCGTGCGGCATGAGCAAAGACACCTTTGTGCTGCTTCAGTACCGCCTCGCCAGCCCGGTCCTGGCCTCACATGTCCTGAATGTGGCAGGATTTGTGGCTCCAGAATCGGGCTTCATAGTCACCTACAGTGGCATCGCCGCCAGCGCCAATAACCACTGTCCAATACCCCACAAAGCAATGGAAGCGACGTCATCCTCGACTTCGATGGACTGCCAAGAGAGAAGAGAGGTGTGTGTGTGTGTGTGTGTGTGTGTGTGTGCGTGTTTGTGTGTGTGTGTAGTGGGGTGTACCACTGTTTAAAACTGCAAGCCAGGCACAGCTGTCATGCAAATTTACCTCAAGATTGTTTGATTGGCGTCATTGACCATTGCTGAATATTGACCCCGTGGAGCCATTTCCAAGCTTTTGCAAAAACAATCTTCCGACTTGTGTGGCTCACCTTGATAATGATGATTTGCAACTGTTCGCCTTGTGAGGCAAGGAGACCGGCTGTTATTTGCAAAGGTGGAGCAGCGACAGTGTTAATGCGCCGCCGTCCCTATTTTTAATTTCGCACTCGATGACTTCCATGTGGCAGGACTTACTTGGTGCATCAACATAACTGTGTGGCTCTGGAGGTCTGCGAGTTCATATCAATGTATATTTTGTTCTACATTTTTCCTTTCATCACTTTGCTGCTGTAAATTGGGAATTGTTCCCCAAAAATGTAAGGTTTTCTTATTTAAAAAAAAGTGGGGGTGTGGGGTTTACAGTGCGTGATTGTACGCATGTGCGTGGGTCATAGTGTATCTCACTATTTCCCTCTCAAAGAAGTCCATAAGACATTTTAATGACTGGCACAAAAGTGACTTCTGTATACGACGTTTCATCCTCCCAAGCACACTTAGCAAGCTCTTAAAAGCTACATCAATTGACTTTGGAGAGCAGAAAACCTCTTCAAAGTGGAAGCATTCCACTTTTTAAGACCCGGGCTGTGACATCATATTTGGTCGAATGGTGAGTCCTGATAAAAAATCTGAAGTATATGAGACAATTGATGGATGGCTTGTGTGTCACAACCCCTTACTTTTGTCACCCTCATATTTTAGGCTGACGTCGTAGGCGCCAGTCTTAACCAGACTTTCCTAGGGCCGCCCTTTTACTTTGACAGTCAATCTCAATTTGAATTAGCAATAAAGACCTCAGAATCTGTTTTTTTTCCAGGACCAACAAATTGCTTGATGTGTTGACTGCTACCATACCGTGCTTGTGTCTCAAACTTTTCGTCTCACAAGCAATAAACCAGAATTGGGATGGACAACAGGCCATAAATGATCCTCAAGGCTGTAATTTATGTGAGCGAGAAGCGATACACTGAAAATGTGTTTAGATCTTTGACTTTGAAAAGGGCCATGGATGTCAGCGGGGGTCAAAAGTGGCATGCGAGCCTCAGGGAGAATCAACACTGCCCCCCATCCATCAACGTCAAGCGCTTGACACTGTTTTGTGGGCCTCTGCTCCAACTCGTGTTATCGCCAAAGCACATGACAAAGGAAGAGACAGGCAACATGTGTTGGTTGCATGTTAAATCATGCTCAAAAGCAGCAATTCTCATTAGCACAAATCATTCCGTTGAAAAAACATATTTGTAATTGTATATAAAGATGTAAAATCAGTTAATCCTTGCATGCTATTCAGGTCAAAGTTGACTCATTTTGACATTTGACAGGAATGCAAATACTGCAAATGTTCTTGCTTCATCCCGAACATTGACAAAGTGACACAGAATACACAAAAATGGAAATATGTTAAAAATCTCCTTTCATACAAGGGTCAAAATGGAGCTTGAAGCACTCACCCCGACAACTGTTTGTCTCCCATCACACTTTCTCAGGTTCTGACAGAGACAAGCACCTGTTGGTCTTTCAAGGGTCCTGAGGGAACCTTAAAACAATGAAAGGGCATCCGAATGATCATGTCGGTCCTTTTTTTTCCAATTCTACATCACATTAACTCATTCAATACCAGACGTGCAAAGATGTGTTCACGCCAGTGCCAGGGATTTTGTCATTTTCACTCAAATTCAAGGACCCAAAGAATAATGAGTTTTATGACTACATAAACATTAAATGCAGTGGGTCTGTGGTATTATGAGTAAGTAGGGGCAGCAGAAAGAGGCAAATGCTTAACCCTAATGGAAGGGAAAAAACATTGCCACGGGTCTTACCAGCGCTTTATCGGCACCCCCCGCAAGAAAAAAACCAAAACCCGAACAAATTTGAGAATGGCGCTCCACGTCATATTTTCAATTCCCGAATAAATTCGGGAATGGCAGTGAATGAGTTAATAGATATTTTTATCTAAATACAAGCAGTGGAATGTGTCAAAATTAACATTTTCACTGCCAGAATCATTGATAAATAAATCATCCACTCTGTGAGTCTATTAATTAAAAAGACCGCAACAAAAATTCAGAATGTATAAGGAGAGCATGATTTTAAAAATGCTTTGAGAGGCCTTCATCATGGGTTCAGGGAAAATACATTTACTCCTGAAGCCGGGTTGAGTTCCTTATTCCCCTTGCGTTAGCAACACAGCTAACTGCTGCTTCACCATGTTTTGAGGTTAAGTCTCACACCATTCTGAGTTTATAATTCATTAGAACTAAACCATTCAGTGATTTAAAGACCATGAGCCAAATTGTAAAATCTATCCTCCTGGTGACTGAAAGCCACCGGCAAGCCATTCGGACTGAAATGATACATTGTGATCGCTATAGTCTGGGCAAAACACACGCTGCAGCCTTTTGAAGAGCTGAAGGTGTTTGATGCTCCCTTATGGGAATCTAGTCAGAAGACAAGAAAAATACCAACTTTACCAGAGATAAAAGCATGGATGATCCTCTCCTGATGCTTGTGGCACAACAACCGGTATTCTGATGAGCACAACTGACAGCAAACTTTTAGAAAACCAGTAATACGTGATGTGATACAGCAGATGAGTGGTTCGCACATCTGCCTCAAAATTGGGAGTTTGGATTAGAATCTGAATCTTACATTCATCAAAGCTTTGTCTTGGGCACAGTGTTGGACAGCCTGTGGCAGAAAAAAAAGGTGATGAACAAGTTTCTGTCTATCTTGGACAATCCAGAACCCCAACTACATGACACCATCTCCAGGCAGAGAAGCATTCTACGTGACCTCACTTCCACGCAGGGTGGATTTTGACTTCACAGACGCACCTAATTTACTCAAATTTTAAAATGTGAGTGTGGAAGTTTATTTGTGAAACTCTGTCCTGTACATATGGATATACTCCAGATCAGCCATGACATTCAAGAGCATGAGCGGTATAGAAAATGATTGGATGAAAAGAGTGACTTGGATTCATCATAACACACACACACGCACGCACACACACGCATGCACGCACACACGCACACACACACAAAAAGCACGCACACACACACACGCGCACACACACTCACACACACGCACACACACACACACGCACACACACGCACACACACACACACACACACACACACACACACACACACACACACACACACACACACACACACACACACACACACACACACACACACAGAACACTCGATTTATAGTAGACCCGAGTGGTGAATTAAAAGCAGGTGTCACACAGGATGGTGTGCTCCATGAACCCTTTGAAGAGAAACCCCTACACAACAGGCCAACCAGGACTATTGAAGACATTAGATTCAGTGCATCCAATTACTTTCCTGCACAGAAATTCCGGGCTCTCTCTTAACGATAAGGTGAGAAGCTCAGTCACCCGGGCGGGGCTCAGAGTCGAGCCGCTTCTCCTCCTGTACGCCTCCTTGGTGAGGTGTTCCGGAAATGCCCACTGGCAGAAGACCCTGGGGATGACACGTGACACACAAGAGAGTCTCTTTCTCCCAGTTCACCTCAAGATCGGCCGGGAAGACCTGGGAAAAGTGGCTGGGGAGAGGAAAGTCTTGGTTTTCTTTCTAAAGCTGTTGCCCCCGCGACCTGACCTCTGGTAAGCGATAGAAAATAGATGGATGAATGGATTCATTCATGTTTCTATAAAACACACGCATGTGACTAATAACTCTCAAAGCTTTTAAAGTATGTGTGTGTGTGTGTGTGTGTGTGTGTGTGTGTGTGTGTGTGTGTGTGTGTGTGTGTGTGTGTGTGTGTGTGTATATATAAGCACAAAAGCAGGAAGCCAATCAACTGAAACCCATTCCATATTTACGTGATTTATTACTGCTGTGCAGCCAAAATGCAATGACGCGGAGCAAGCTAAAATCTCCTTCATTTCTACCAAATGCCACACAACGGAGGCCCAGATATGTGTCGGCTTTCCTCTTTGCTGACAGACGGCTTTCTTTATTCATATCCCTAAGGACAGTGAGATTGGGAAGATTATTTCAGTTTAACGTGAATTATGATAATGTTGTTTGTGTTGCTGCAGCAGCGGAGCTAGCATAATGCAGAGAAATTTGATATATGAAAAGGATAGAAATAGACGTTTTGGAATAAGAGGCACCAGATTACGTCCACGTCCGATCGCAAAAAGCCAGTGAGGACCACTGACCTGAATCAAAAACAATCACCAAAATGTGCCTTTAGGGTTATACCACCAGATATATCCACCTAATCTAAATTATGTAATCTTGCCAATGTTCTGGGTGAGTATATATGCATATGGTCTGGATACTGTTAACAGTGGTTCAGAGAAAATTGCAACACTGCATGAAGGTGGTGTGGTCACTTATCAAGGGTCAGAGTGGGAACAAGACAATTGCGCTATCCATTCCAGCATAATCCGTACCATGAATTCAAACATCAGAAAAGTTGATCAACCAGTGTCTCAAATTAATAATTTCCAACACATCTCTTCAGTCTAACAAACTTGTTGACATGTCAATTATGGCTGCCTGCGCTCTGACTCTTTTGAGAAGCATTTTACTTCACATAACATCTGGCACTTCACAAATGAAAACTTGGACTACAGAGAAAAGGCTCGATTTACTATTGACCCAGTATTCTCAATCTTGCGGCCTTGGTCAAACCAATAAATTACATTTTATGGCCAGTTAAAGTGGATGAAATGTCAATAAGATGTAATCGGAGAAATTCAGTAAAACATATGTATAGTTTCATGATAGGAAAAGGTAGTCCTTTATTTTCTTGCATTTGCCTTTTCGTGGCTTATTTTTGGTAAAATACATCCCTTGGAAAAATTCCCCATATTGCGTTGTTATTCTCTTCAAAATAAAATTGTTTTCCATCAACTTTTGATCGAATGTTGCTTTCTAGCATCGATGTTTAGTCAGATGGCAACTTAATTACAAATGTTGTGCTTTGGCACCGTGTTGTGGCACACATCTGTGCAGCTGTTAATTAATTGTGCATTGTTGTTCTACATTGCACAGGTGGGGTGAGGAATTAAAAAAATAGGTGCATGCAGTACATGCAAAATGAATCCTTTAAATATATTAATTTCTCATAATACGTTTCTTATGGCATGTATTATTTATGGGCATGTTTACATATTTACTATTTTATAGTAAACGAAATAACCATAGAGAGTTTTTTTGAACAATGGCAGGTACTCTTTTGCCTAAATAGTACCATTCAAGGTTGGCAATAAACATCAAATGAACAATGTGTAAGAATTCATTTTGTGGATACCCTCTCTGCCTCACTCAAAAAGGTCAACAAAATGTTAATATTATTTAGGTACTGTTTTTCCTTCGTGTCATTCAAAAACTGTTTGAAATAAGCCTAATCAGGCTATAATATTGGGCATGACCTGGTATACAAAAAAAAACATTTCTACCATCTAGTGGCAAAACGTGGTTTTACAACACTAAACACATGTGGTGGAACCCTGCTATTTTTGTGTGTGTGTGTGTGTGTGTGTGTGTAATGGGTTTATTTTGATCGTTTGTCCCTGGTTCATTGCTTCTATGGGTGTCAAATTACCCCAACAGTATGTGTGTGTGTGTGTGTGTGTGTGTGTGTGTGTGTGTGTGTGTGTGTGTGTGTGTGTGTGTGTGTGTGTGTGTGTGCGTGTGTGTGTGTGTGTGTGTGTGTGTGTGTGCGTGTGTGTGTGTGTGTGTGCGTGTGTGTGTGTGTGTGTGTGTGAGAGTATGTGTGTAGGGCCAGCCTGATAAGATGGGGAGAGAAAAAGCTTCAGTCGATGAAAAGGTTTCTTTAGCCGTCATCTGTACTTCTTTGAAGGTGTCGGACGTTTCACTTCCTATCCAAGATGCTTCTTCAGCGAACTAAAGTCTTACTGGTAGTTTCGGTGCTATATATATATATATATATATATATACAGTAAAGTCTCGTTATATCGATATCGGTTATATCGATAGTACCGCTTATTACAATATTATTTTCATTTCCCTTGCACATTTCTAGTCTTTTTATGTAGAATTAGTACCGTTTAGTACGCTACCCGGTTATTACGATAATCCGGTTATTACGGTGCTCCTTTTCATCCCCCGCCGGCCATTTTTGTTGTTTATATCGATATATCCGTCGCGCCATTGGTCAACTTGGTCACGTGAGCCGCCATCGGTCGCGCCATTGGTCGACTTGGTCACATGAGCCGCCATCGGTCGCGCTATTGGTCGACTTGGCCGTGTGACTTTGTCACGTGACACGCCATCGGTCGCGCCATTGGTCAACTTGGTCACGTGTCTTGGTTACGTGCACGCCATCAGTCGCGCCATTGGTCGACTTGGTCAGGTGACTTGGTTACGTGCCCAGCACCCGTGTAGCAGAGCCATTTTTATTTTCAGACGCTAGCTCGTGTGTAGCAGACGAGATTGAAGTGTTTGTGTTAAAAGGTAAAAATGGGAAGCAGAAGAAGATTGATGACTTTTTTAAATTGTATACATAATAGAGTAAGATGTAAGCGTTGCAGTTTCCCTGTTGTGTTATGTACATGCCCACTGTACTGTATATGAATGCAATCGTTTTTTGCAACAATGTTTCTTGTTTTGTCTGCTGAAGCGCGATGATTTAGAAAATTATTAACATTCCATACTGTGTATTAAAGGACAGCCGATGTCACTTTTTATTCAAATGCAGATAAAAATGACTTCACGCCAAGACGTCTTGCATTGCTTGTGAATCCAAACAATGGCTTCAGATTCGGATAATATGCTTTCTTTTTACACATCCAGTTATGAATATGTTTCAAACACTGTAGTTCTGAAGATTAAAGCATACATGTTTACAATCATTAAAGAATTATATGTGCCATTTTGAGGCAACATTGGGGGAACATCTCACCCAAAAAAAAGGGAGCTAATGGCCAGCTCCGTTTCTTATATGGCGCTTGGCTGCCCTCTTTTGGCGGCTTTTGTTTAATGCAGTTCGGCGCAGGATCGGATATATCGATAGTCCCGGTTATATCGATATTTTTTCGGACTCCCTTGTCGCATTTGTGTCAGAAACATGTAACTTAGAAAACACGAAGTTGGACTGTAATTACATAAGTGCCATGATAAAAGCTTTATGCTTCATGTAAAAGACTTTTTTTATTTTACGTCTTCATTTTCATTGATGTGTTGACACTTTGGTGCCATTTTTTACGATGATGGAAACAATTAATGTTTTGAAACACACATTTTCACAAATGCACTCACAGTTGTACAAAAACTCTCAATGTTGATGATTGATGACTGGCCTCAGGCTGTCCCTGTGTTTGAACTTCCTGGTTTTCAGTGCCGTTTCCTGCGTGGGCCATTTTAGTGTTTAGCAATGTGATTAAGTCGAAAAGGTCACAATATACTCTGGGGTCTTTATGCAGGTAAAGGAGGTCAGAGCAAAGTCCCCCGGTCATCTGGTTTACAGGGGCGACGTGGGATTGTGGTTGACTCTGGATGTACTGCAGTATTAATTAGCAGTCGGAGCTCTTCATGGGATCCTAAAAGTTGATGGATTAGGGCAGGAGAAATGAGAATGGTGAGACTCCTGGTGCTGCAATCTCTCAAAAATTTTACCCCTCGTTGGTTGTTGGAAACAATTATTCCAATAATGACAAATATAGTAAATCTCAAATGAGGTTATTTCTTATGATGGAATCAATTGTGGTCTCACTGTAGTAGGCAGTCGATGACCTCTTATGAACCTTCCCTGGAGGGCTCAAGGTAATATGTCAGCTCAGGAGTTATTAATAATAATACATTTTATTTCAAGCGCCTTTAAAAGCTCTCAAGGACACTTTACAGTCACAGACAAACATATATATATATATATATATATATATATATATATATATCAATCTCTTTTCGTCAATGGATGCTACAGCTGCGTGTTTGCTTTCAACATTTAGCTTGTAGTCGACGTGCACATTCCACCATGATGTCCCTGATCCGCTGGTGAAGAGACGCTTTGATCCTCTCCTCCTCCTCTTTCATCTGGAACTGCTTTATGTAACAAAGAGGGTACAGAAAGTGCTTAAGAATGAATGTCTCTCTGTGTCTTTGTGTTGTCATGTTATTTGTTACTTGTTTCTTTTGACTTCAAGACGGCGCCGCGAGAGTGGCTGCCTTTCCAGCAGCTCCTGTGTTTTGCTTTTCTACTTTCATTTCTTTCATAACTTTGCTGCTGTGAAATGTAAATTTCTCCACTGCGAGACTAATAAAGGCAAATCCAATCCAATATATAATAATAAATAAAATACAATTATAAATAGAATACAATAAATAAAATACAATTACAGTGAGACCTCAGCTTACGAACACCTTATCTTACGAACTTTTCGTCTCACGAACGTCAAATTTATGAAAATTAAACCTTGAAATACGCACTACTTTTCACGATACACACCCACCACAGGTGGCGGAGTGATCTTCCGATCTTCGGCGGAAGCACACGACTGAACAGCGCTCAAGCCGACCCAGCTTTCCACACCCCCTCTCTCTGAATTCACACGTCGATCGCCTCCGATGAGCTTTTTGCAGATAATTTTACTATTATGGGACCGAAAAAAACCCACCACATGTTCGTGTTCAGAATCAGAATCAGAATCAGAATCAGAATCAGAATCAGAATACCTTTATTCGTCCCGCAATGGGGAAATTTGCAGTCCACAGCAGCAATTGAAGAGGGATGGGGTTGGGGTGGGAGTGAAAGGATAGAAAACAAGATATTCTAAGCATAACAAAATAAAAATGTCAACTGTATACTGTGCAAATGTAGATGTGCAAAAACCGTTCTATAAACAAGACTGTACATAGTGCAGAATCAAGAGATGCATTTAGATATATTGCAACAACCCATATTTACAAGTGTCCAGTTTTTTTTTTTTTGTTTTTTTTTCCACATGTGATCATTGGGAATTGTGAAGCCTGACAGCAGTCGGTAGGAACGAGCGGCGGTACCTCTCCTTCTTGCAGCGCGGGTGTAATAGTCTCTGGCTAAAGGAGCTACCCAGAGCTGTCAGGATGGGCAGGAGGGGGTGGGAGGGGCTGTCCGTCATAGCTTTTAGTTTAGCTAGCGTCCGTCTGTTGCCCACCTCCTCAAGAGAGTCCAGCGAGCAGCCCACGACAGAACTGGCCCGCTTGACAAAGCGCTCCAGTCTTTTTCTGTCCCGGGTGGTGATGCTGCCTGACCAGCAGACAATGCCATAGTGGATGGCTGATGCCACCACAGAGTCATAGAAAGTCTTTAGGAGTGACCCCTGAACTCCAAAAGACCTCAGTTTCCTGAGGAGGAAGAGGCGACTCTGTCCCTTTTTGATTAGGGCATCCGTGTTTGTTGTCCAGTCCAGTTTATTGTTGAGAGTAACACCCAAGTACTTGTAGGAGGTCACCCTCTCAATGTCCGAACCCTGGATGTTCAATGGTGCAGGTGACGATTGTTTCCTGCAGAAATCCACCACCAGCTCCTTGGTTTTGCCAGTGTTGATCTGGAGGTGATTCTGCTGGCACCAGTCCACAAAGTCCTTTGTCAGTCCCCTGTACTCCCTATCGTCTCCCTCTGTAATGAGGCCGACAATAGCTGAGTCGTCAGAGAACTTCTGAAGGTGGCAGGTTGGGGTGTTGTAGTTGAAGTCCGAGGTGTAGAGGGTGAAGAGGAATGGAGCCAGGACTGTTCCCTGCGGCGCTCCGGTGCTGCAGAGAAGCCTGTCCGACTCACAGTTCTTTACCCTCACGTACTGTGGCCTGTTTGTGAGGTAGTCTGTAATCCAGGATGTGAGGTGATGGTCGACTCCGGCATGCTGCAGCTTGTCCCCCAGTAGACTGGGCTGGATGGTGTTGAAGGCACTGGAGAAATCGAAGAATGTGATCCTCACCGTGCTCCCAGCATTCTCCAGGTGCAGCAACGCCGTATGGAGGAGGTAGATGATGGCATCCTCCACACCGATGCTGGGCTGGTAGGCAAACTGCAGCGGGTCCAGCGATGAGCTTGCCAGCGGTCGCAGGTGGGCGAGGACGAGTCTCTCCAGCGTCTTCATCAGGTGAGACGTCAGCGCCACCGGTCTGTAGCTGTTGAGCTCTTTGGGGTTGGCAATCTTGGGCACTGGGACCAGGCATGACGTTTTCCACAGCTGTGGAACTCTGCCCAGCTTCAGGCTCAGGTTGAACAAGTGCTGGACAATGTCACACAGCTGGTCGGAGCAGGTCTTGAGGAGTCGGGAACTGATGTCATCCGGACTGCTGCCTTCCTCACCTTCATCCTCCTCAGTTGGTTCCTCACCTGCGCAGTTGTGACAGACAGGCAGGAACCAGGAGGCAGAGTGGCGGCTGAGGGTGTGGCAACGGTTGGGAGGGCAGATGTTGGTTGTGGAAAGCTGGTCGTGAGAGGGGGCAGGGAGGGTAAGGCCACAGTGAGAGTTGGTGCAGGTGCAGCTACAGGTGAAGTTGACGGTGGGCCGGGGGCGGCTGGCGTCTTGTCAAACCGATTGAAAAAGCGGTTGAGTTCATCTGCCCAGTCCTTGTCTTTTTCGTTCAATGTCACTGGGCTTTTGTGGCCTGAGATGTTTTTCAGGCCCTTCCAGACACCAGCGACATTGCTGGCTTGCAGCTGCTCCTCCATTTTCATCCTGTAGGCCTTCTTCCCCTCTCTGATCTTCCTCCTCAGTTGGATCTGCACGGCCTTCAGTTCCTCTCTGTTGCCCGACACAAAAGCCCTTTTCTTCTCCTTCAGGAGGACTTTTATGTCGGGATTAATCCATGGTTTGTTGTTGGCAAAACACCGCACAGTCCTGGTGGGTACGGTGTTTTGTTCACAAAAGTTAATGTAGTCTGTGATGGTGTTGGTGAGTGAGTCAATGTCTTCCCCATGAATCTCAGTAAAGAGCTCCCACCTGGTTGAATCAAAACAGTCCCGCAGAGCTTCTTCAGCTTCTGTGGACCATCTTTTGATCGTGCGGGTCACAGCTGGTTGCCTCTGGACAAGGGGTTTGTACACAGGCTGTAGATAAACCATATTGTGGTCTGCTCTTCCGAGAGGGGGGAGGGGGGAGGGTTTGTATGCATCCTTGGCGTTTGAATAAAATAGGTCCAATATGTTATTGTCTCTGGTGGCACAAGTTACATACTGTGTGAATGTTGGGAGGGAGAATTTCAGGGAAATGTGATTGAAGTCCCCTGAGATGATAAACAAGGCGTTGGGGGACTGGGTTTGCAGCTTGTTTACAACAGATATGAGGGCATCGGAGGCAGCGCCGCCATTTGCCGTAGGGAGAATGTACGTCGTCACGGCTATGACGTGTGAGAATTCCCGTGGCAGGTAATGCGGCCGAAGGCTAACGGCTAGCAGCTCGATGTCCCGAGTGCAAAGTTTTTCCTTCACCGTGATGTGCCCAGGATTGCACCATTTGTCATTCACAAATACAGCAATCCCCCCTCCTTTCTGCTTACCGCTGCCTTCATTTCTGTCCGCTCGTACGAGTTGGAAGCCCTCCAACTCTGCGTGGGCGTCCGGAGTGATTGCCGAAAGCCATGTCTCCGTGACGAGTAGCAAGCTGGCTTCCCGGTACTCCCTCTGATGTCGCGTTAGCGCCGCCAGCTCGTCCATTTTATTTGGGAGCGATCTCACGTTCCCCATGATGACGGACGGGAGAACGTGTCGGTATTTCCTCGTTCTTTTGCGGCGATCTTTCCCGGCCCGACATCCTCGTTTCCTCCTCTTCAATTCATCGGGGATGTCTGGTGCGGCGGCCGCTAGTCCGCTATTAGCCCGCCACGCTAGTAGCTGGTCTCGACTGTAAACAATGGGATTCCGCGTGCGCGTGGATTCCCCGTTCACAGGAGCGATGAAAAAGTAAAAAATAACGGCGATGAGCAAAAGAAAAGATGCCCATCTCCTCTCCGTAGGTTTATGGAGCGAGATCAGGCAAAACAAAAACGGAAAAGTAAAGAAGTGAAAAAGTAGACAAGAAAGGGAAAGAGCTGCTGTGGAGGCAGCCACACAGGGGGGCGCCATCTTGATCTGTCATTTGCGACATCAGCCGAGGAGAAGAAGAAGATCATTGAGAAACACGAACGAGGGGTGAGTTTGTGGCATCACATGTGCACACCGCGGCTGTCATGTGAATGTCAGCCTGACACATCTCTCATGCTGTGTGTCACTTCCCTGAAAGTAACTTTCTACGACCCAGAGGCGTAGTCAAGGATATACGCCGGTATACGGCGTGTACCCACTTACTTTTCGGTCGGCATTGCGTATACCGAGAGTCAAATGTGGTGCGTTACTATGAATAAATTGAAGAAACTGCCATCCGTACACATCTACTCTGCTCTGTTTATTTGTCATTCAAGACTTGGGGTGCGTTCAGGTTCGAGTTTGTGGCATCACATGTGCACACCGCGGCTATCATGTGAATCTCAGCCTGACACATCTCTCACGCTGTGTGTCACTTCCCTGAGAGTAACTTTCTACGACCCAGAGGCGTAGTCAAGGGTATACGCCGGTATACGGCGTTTACCCACTTACTTTTCGGTCGGCATTGCGTATACCGAGAGTCAAATGTGGTGCGTTACTATGAATAAATTGAAGAAACTACCATCCGTACACGTCTACTCTGCTCTGTTTATTTGGGGTGCGTTCAGGTTCGAGAATAGCGCACGGCTTCTTATGACTCTAGGCTGTTTGGAAAGCATTGTCTAACTGAAGGAGCAGGGACAAACACTTGCCAACGTTTCTGTGTTGCTACACTTGAACGGCAAGATGCGATAGAAGTGATTGTGATTGGCTAAAGGGTAGAGTCATGTGTCATGGTAAGCCAATCAGACCTGGTGTTTTCGCACACACCGGAACAGCGTGTCATTAGTCACGCTTTCACCGAAATTGTAACGTGCGAGTTGACAGCTGGGGCAGGGTGGCCGCTCGCGACACTTCAATTCCATTTCATTTCAACGAGTCGCTGTCACATCACCAGTGACATGATTACGACGAAGCACCTCGCTGTATGTTGTGCTGGCAAGTCCAACAGTTTGCTTTGCACGAGGTGATTGTTAGACTCGATCACGTAAGTTCGTTGCTTTCTGGTTTCCAATCGCGAGTGTGCCATTTTATTCGCCCCGCCCGCCTTCTTTTCTCGCGCTTTATTCCGCGTCCATGGAAACATCGGACTCGCGCCTTTTGTTATAAATTTGTAAAAAAAACTCTGCCAGCACCTACGGGACTCGAAGTGGATGCAGATGACATCGAGGAGCTTGTTGCTGACCATAATGAGGTCATCAACACAGAGAATTTGATTCGCTTTCAAGAGGACAAGCAGAAGCAAGCCATTCAGGAGTTCATGATGAATGATAATGTGATGCCTCAGTTTCGTAAGACCTTACAAGTCAGAAAGCAACAGGTGTCAATTAAGGGCAATCAATGACCATCACAAATGTAAATAAAGTGACTTTATTATACAGTAAAGTGTGTTTCTTTCATCACAATACAATAGCACATGTATTATACATAGAATAAGGTGTGTTGTGTGTAGTTTTAAGGCTTATTTAGTTGCAAAGTATATTTTATAGAAACCCGGGAACGTATTATTCCCATTTTAATGGTTTTCTATGTGAATTTTTTTTGTGATACACACCCTGTCTGGGAACCAATTAAGTTCGTAAGCTGAGGTCTCACTGCATAAATAGAAAAGAGAGATAGAACAAAACATAAAATGCAATTTTAAATAGGTGAGTTTTGAGATGGAATTTGAAGGTGGGAAGAGAATCGATGTTACAAATGTTGGGAGGAAGTGAGTTCCAGAGTTTGGGGGCAGAGCAGCTGAAAACCCTGTCCCCCATCGTTCTGAGACAGATAGGGGGGGGGCACAGAGGTGGAGGGAGGTAGAGGATCTGAGGGAATGAGAGGGAATGGAAATTTGAAGAAGATCAGATAGGTATGGGGGGGGCAAGGTTATGGATAGCTTTAAATGTATAAAGAAGAATTTTAAAGTTGATTCTATATTTGACCGGGAGCCGGTGGAGCTCTTAGACCAGGGGTCCCCAACCCCCGAGCCGTGGACCGGTACCGGTCCGTGGGTCATTTGGTACCGGGCTGCGAAGAAAGAATAAATAATTTACATAATTTCCGTTTTATTTATTATCTGAGTCGGAACCATGTTTTATTTTGAAAAATGAAAAGTCATCGCTTGCAGCACATTTCCGTGACAAGGAATGGGTGGCAAAGCTCGCTTACTTGTGCGACATATGCAACCTGTTCAATGAACTCAATCCGTCACTTCAGGGGAAAATGACAAATGTCTTCAAGTTGGCTGATATAGTAGCTGCATTTAAAGCCAAACTGGATTTGTGGGGACGGCGCGTGAATAGCGGTGTATTTGACATGTTTCAAACATTGGCGGGGGTTTTGGAAGAGACTGAGTCCGAGCCTTCATTCCCCCAGCTGATGCACGAGCACCTTTCCTTGCTATTAAAAGAGTTCGAGCGCTACTTCCCAGGCACAAAAGACCCACGAAATGCAAAAGGAATGGATCCGCAACCCATTTGCCAAAAAACCAGGTGAATCCAGCATGCCTGTGAGAGAGGAAGAACAACTGCTGAAGTTCGCAAATGATGGCGGATTTAAACGTATATTTGAGACAACAACTCTGCCGGTGTTCTGGATTAAAGTTATGGCAGAGTACCCCGAGATCGCCACAACGGTTTTGCACATTTACATCTGCACAGTATACAGTTGACACTTTATTTTGTTATGCTTAGAATATCTTGTTTTCTATCCTTTCACCCCCACCCCTGCCCCATCCCTTTTCAATTGCTGCTGTGGACTGCAAATTTCCCCATTGTGGGACGAATAAAGGTATTGTGGCGGGCACTAGGACCAGACATCTCACCCAGCAGGTGTACGGGAGGGGGCGGGGTTATATCACATATATTTCACTGCAGTTTCCGTTTTGGTTCTCTTTCTACTTGTTAGCAGTTGGAATAAAGACGTACACCAATCGACCGTGTGTTCTCATTCCTCAACTGCTACACTGGTGACCCTGACGTTCGAAATGTTCATGGCAGCAGACGAAAAGATATCTTCCACGGCCATGCCGCCACGACCGGCGCCTCAGCTCGCAGCTGCCGCCTACGCCGTGAAGCTGCCCGAGTTTTGGAATAGCGACCCGGCTTCGTGGTTCCAACATGTGGAAGCGCTTTTCCACCTACGGGGCGTCACGACAGATGAGCCGAAATATTATCTGGTCGTGGCGTCTCTCAACGAACAGACGACTCGTCGTGTGCTGCCTCTCTTGCGTGCACCTCCATCGAGCGAAAAATACGCAGCGCTCAAACACCTGCTGCTCCGACGGTTCACGTTATCGGCCTCTGAGAGAGCAGACAGGCTTCTTTCTCTTCCCGGACTCGGCGACGGAACAGCAGTGGACCTGATGGACAAAATGTTGTCGCTACTAGGTTCGGATGACGGCGGATTCCTGTTCCCCCACGTGTTCCTTCGCCAGCTACCGGCCTCTGTGCGCGCCGTGCTAGCCAACTCGACGTGCCTAGCCACCGGCGACTACCGAGGTTTGGCTGAAGAAGCGGACCGGGTGCTTCTGGCGACACGGAGGTTCGCCGTGCGAAGCGTGACGGCCGAACCCCTCGGCGGAGCTGCAGCGAACATTGACCCGACCCTAGTAGCCGGAGTGGTCACGCGGAAGCGACACGAGAAAGCCCTCTGTTTTTTCCACCAGCGGTTTGGCGCCAAGGCCCGACGCTGCACACCACCCTGCACCTACGAGGCTCCGGGAAACGCCAGGGCCGGCACCCAATGGCGGCCGTGGGTGCCGGCAACGAAAGCGAGCTGCTTTTTATCACAGACTCCTCGTCAGGTAGACGTTTTCTGGTGGACAGCGGGGCACAAGTAAGCCTGCTGACGCCCACGGCCTCGGACAAGACGGCAGGTGGATGTGGGCCTCCCCTGCGCGCAGCTAACGGCTCGCCCATCGCCAGCTTTGGCACCAGGTCGGTAACTGTGTGTTTCCACCAACGAAAATTCGAGTGGGACTTTATTGTGGCCTCGATTACAGTTCCGATAATCGGCGCGGATTTTTTATGCGCTCATGGACTGCTTGTGGACATTGCTAACCGTCGTTTGATCGACGCCATCTCTTTCGCCACTTTCCCATGTGAGGCTGGAGGGCTTGGAGCGTTGACGCACGCAAATTATTTAACGTCAGGTAACGTTTATGAACGCCTGCTGACCGATTAGCCGTCGTTAACCACACCCGCCTTTTCCAATGCCGATACAAAACACGGGGTACAACATTTCATTCCCACGGTTGGCCCGCCAGTTTTTGCCCGCGCTCGTTGCCTCGACGCGGCAAAATTGGCAATGGCGAAAGGGGAGTTCGCGACGATGGAGCGTTTGGGCATCGTGAGGCGTTCCAACAGCCCGTGGGCCTCACCATTGCACATGGTCCCCAAAAGTGACGGTTCTTGGCGGCCGTGCGGTGATTTTCGTCGGCTTAATAATGTAACCACACACGACCGTTACCCAATTCCGCACATCCAGGACTTTTCCGCACGTTTGGCCGGAGCCGTGATCTTTTCCAAAGTTGACCTCGTTCGCGGTTATCACCAGGTTCCGGTACGGGCAGAAGATGTGCCAAAAACTGCAGTAATAACCCCTTTTGGCCTTTTTTAATTCCTCCGTATGCCTTTTGGCCTGAAGGGGGCGGCACAAACCTTTCAGAGACTGATGGACTCAGTCTTGCGAGGCCTAGATTTTGTGTTCGTCTACCTCGACGACATTCTTGTGGCCAGCCCTTCACCAGAGGAACACCTGTCGCACTTAAGGATGGTTTTCAAGCGTCTTGATGCGCATGGCCTTATCGTTAACCCTGTGAAGTGCTAATTTGGTTTGCCCAAGATCGATTTCTTGGGGCACCGCATTTCTCCACAGGGTGCCATCCCCTCACCCGCCAAAGTGCAGGCTGTGGTGAATTTCCCCCGCCCAGCCACAGTTAAAGCTTTGCAGGAGTTTTTGGGCATGATAAATTTTTACAACCGGTTTCTTCCTCACGCAGCCGACCTCCTACAACCCCTCTACGGCGCCTTGAGAAAAAAGAAGGCTAATGACCCCGTCGAGTGGGCCCCGCAACGAGTGCAGTCCTTTGAACGAGCCAAGGAAGCTCTTGCGGGTGCAACTCTTCTGGTCCACCCGATCTCAACCGCACAGGTGGCCTTGACTACCGACGCGTCTGATGTTGCCGTAGGGGCGGTGGTTGAGCAGCTTGTGGAGAACGAATGGCAGCCCCTTGCATTTTTCAGTCGGAAGCTGCAAGATAACGAACGCAAGTATAGCGTTTTCGACAGAGAGTTGTTAGCACTCTATCTTGCAACGCGCCATTTTTGTTTCCTCCTCGAGGGGCGCCGGTTCACCGCCTACGTAGATCATAAACCCCTTACATTCGCCATGTCCAAGGTGACCGAACTGTGGTCGGCCCGACAGCAACGGCATCTAGCGGCTATTTCCGAATTCACAACAGACATTCGGCATGTGGCCGGCAAATGTAACCCTGTGGCCGATTGCCTGTCACGCACGATCGTGTGTCCAGTCCAGCTCGGGGTGGATTTTTCAGAGATGGCCACGGCCCAATCTGAGGATCCGGACATCCACGAACTCAAGGCAGCAGGCACGGCCCTGAAACTGGAGGAGGTGGCAGTGTATGAAGGGGGTACCGCTCTCCTCTGCGATGTGTCTACGGGTCGCACTCGTCCCGTGGTTCCGCAGGAGTGGCGTCGGCGAATTTTTGATTCAATTCATTCCCTTTCACACCCTGGCGTCCGGGCGTCAGTCAAACTACTTGGGGCCAAGTTTGTCTCGCCTGGGTTAAGAAAGGACGTCAGGAAGTGGGCAGCTGCATGCGTGGCATGTCAGCGCGCCAAAGTCCACAGGCACACCCGGGCGAACCTAGAAACTTTTCTGATTCCGGCCAGGAGATTTGACCACGTCCATGTGGACCTGGTCGGGCCCCTCCCTCCTTCGCAGGGTTGCTCACATCTCCTCACTATGGTCGATCAGACCACTAGGTGGCCGGAAGCTGTCCCCCTGTCCTCCACAACCTCGACAGACATTGCCCGCGCATTTCTGTCATGCTGGGTCGCACGTTTCGGCACGCCGTCTGATATCACTTCGGACAGAGGCCCCCAGTTTGTGTCTGAGCTCTGGTCGGCCATGGCGCAGTCCTTGGGTGTGCAGGTACACCGCACTATGGCCTACCACCCACAGGCTAACGGGATGTGTGAACGTTTCCACCGGTCACTTAAAGCCGCGCTACGGGCCGCACTATCGGACGGTAACTGGGTTGACCGGCTTCCGTGGGTCCTGCTCGGGTTACGTTCAGCTCCTAAAGAAGACCTTAACGCCGCTCTGGCAGAGTTAGTACTCGGTCAGCCACTCCGCATCCCTGGTGAATTTCTGCCTGAAGCTTCGGGTGCACCTTCTTTCCCCCTTTTGCCAGGGGAGCCCCTGGCTCCAGCACCATTTCACCACGGCGTCCCCAAAATATTCGTTCCGTCTGCTCTTAGGTCAGCCCGTTTCGTCTTCGTGCGTCATGATGCCCACCGCTCTCCCCTCCGGCCGCCGTATGATGGCCTGTTTAGAGTGCTCGAACACGGGGAAAAGAGTTTTGTGCTCGATATGGGTGGGAGAAGGGAGGGCATTTCAATAGACAGACTCAAGCCGGCTCACATAATTGCAGGCAAGGACGTTTCGGCCCAGGTCCCACGTCGCGGACGCCCTCCAAAACCTCCAGCCTCTCCGCGGCATGCCAGGGTTGAGTGTCGTTCCCCCAGTCAGTTCTCACCCGGATCACCTGCCTGAGCAATTTCACCTTCACCATCGAACGACGGGCTGCATAGTCGTTGTGGCAGGCTGGTCAAGCCCCCTGGAAGATTTTCGCCTTGACTGTCCTTCTGGGTGTTCTGGGGGGGGGCTGTGTGGCGGGCACTAGGACCAGACATCTCACCCAGCAGGTGTACGGGAGGGGGCGGGGTTATATCACATATATTTCACTGCAGTTTCCGTTTTGGTTCTCTTTCTACTTGTTAGCAGTTGGAATAAAGACGTACTCCAATCGACCGTGTGTTCTCATTCCTCAACTGCTACAGTATTCTGATTCTGATTCTGAACAGCACTGAAAACCCTGTTGCAGTTTCCGACATCTTATTTGTGTGAAGCAGGGCTTTCTGCAGTGACAACAACCAAAACAAAACTACGCAGTAGAATGGACATAAGCAAGACACTTCGGGTGTCATTGTCTCCCCTTATCACTAGATGGGACCGTCTTATTGCAGAGAAACAAGCTCAGGGGTCCCACTGATTCAGTTGTAGTGAGTTTTTTTTTCATGTGCTTTGCACTTGTTTTTGTGGTGCATCTTATTTTGAAGGCACGTTTAAACATTACCATGGTGACCATTGAGCGTTAAGAGGCAGAGACGATGTTACATATGTTGTTGGCGCGATGTTACCAGGTCTCTGCTAATAAAGATTGATAAAATACACAATGGATTCACATTTATTATTATATTTAAAATAAAGAAAAAACAGTTTTCATGCCTGTCGTATCATTTTATTTTGTTGTATTTATCCGCCGGTCCCTGAAAATATTGTCTGACATTAAACCGGTTCGTGGCGCAAAAAAGGTTGGGGACACCTGTCTTAGACGATGAGGGTGATGTGGTGAAAGGATAAGGTTCTGGTGATGATCCGGGCTGAAGAATTCTGGACTAGTTGAAGTTTGTGGAGAAGTTTCTGAGGGACACCAAAGAGATGTGAATAGCAATAGTCAATCCGGGAGGTGACAAGACTATGAACGAGGATAGCAATGATGTGAGGTGTGAGAGACGGGCGAAGACGATTGCTGTTGCATAGGTGTAAGTACGCAGATCGGGTTAAGTTATTTATATGAGAGTGGAAAGATAGTGTGCTGTCAAGGATGACACCTAGGCTTTTGACCTGATGGGAGATAAAACGGTCGAATTGTCAATAGTGACAGAGAAACTGTTAGCTTTGCTCAAGATGGATTTGGTACCAACGAGGATAATTTCAGTTTTTTCGCTGTTAAGTTTGAGGAAGTTATGAGTAAACCAGGATTTAATTTCAGAGAGTCAGAGTGAAATGGAAGAAGGTGGAAGAGCGGCGTCGGGTTTGCTGGAGAGATAGAGCTGGGTGTCATCCGCAAAGCGATGAAAGTGTATACCCAATTTACGGAGAATATTGCCAAGGGGAAGAAGGTAGGTGAAGGAACCATAAAGAGGTTATTGTGTGATGATTCAGTTGGATGGGCTCCAAAAATCCAGGTCTTGTTGGGAGTTTCCGGTCACGAACGTATCGGAGCAGAACATCACATTCAGGATGATGACTTTGTCTCAAAATTGTCCACACTTTGCAAACCAGTTGAACATCTGTGCAGAATGCTCCATGGTGGCCCCATCTCACAATGTGAGGTAGTTGATGATCGTGCGCCGAATATCACAGCACATCTTTGACTGATCAGATGGAGGATCTATTGTTATCTTTTGTGTAAGCCCCACAATCCGTGAGAAAGCGCTGATTTTGGACCAGCTGGAAATGTTCTTGTCTGAACTTTGAGGCCGAGAACGTGCTCAAGCTAAAGTCCAGACACGTGAGGGTTGTCTTCTAAGTTTTCAAAGCGGCAGAGGTTAAGACTATCAATTCACAACCAGGGGCCGTTTTTGCCCACCACCCTTTGAGAGAAACTCACATGTAATTGTCATAATACTTTCATGAGTATCTTGAGAATCACACATGGAAATTGTGTCTCCTTTTGATTTTGGTCCATGGTTGTGAGCGACGTCCTGAAACGCAACGCGACATCACACGGAGCCTGTTTGCGTGCTAATTGGGTTTTGTACTGTGATAAGCATATGGTCTTGATTTCACTTGTGCCGTTCCAATCTAATGAGCAATCCCCAGGTGGAAGGAAAATATAAAACTCCGTGGATTTACAAGCAGATCCGACTTGTCAGAAGTGACCTCAGATTCCCAAAGGTTAAACACGTAGACGGGCACAAACTCCACCAAGGACCATTAGCGTAGATGAAAAACAGATAGGGGTGTTTCTTTATCTGCATTTACATTGCTATGTTATCCTTCTATCCAGACTTGTTAGAACTCCTTTAGATTGATGATCACATTCTTTTAAGTGAGGTTGAATAACTATTCAATGGGAGCCAGACAGATATGGCACACTTATTAAGTATTGTGTGTATGTATTAACTCACTAATGCGGGGTAGCAGGGTGTGTGTGTGAAAAGTCACGCTAAATTAAGTCATTCAGTGTCATTCCCAAATATATTTGGGAATTAAAAATATGACGTAGAGCGCCATTCCCAAATTTTGTCAGGTTTTGTTTTTTTCTTGCAGTGGTGCCAATAAAGCACTGTGGCGGGCACTAAGACCATGTATCTCACCCAGCAGATGTACAGCAAGGGGCGTGGTTATGATAAGACTATTTTACTGCATTTTCCCATGTTCAAGGCAGATCCACTTGTTAGCCGTTGGAATAAACACATCTCCACATTCAGTCGTGTGTGCTCCTTCCTCAACGGCTGCAGGGTTTGTTGTTTTTCTTCCTTGGGTGCGGATAAAGCGCTGGCCCGACCTCTGGCAATCTTTTTCCCTTCCACGAGGGGGCAGAATTTCCCCTTTTTCCATGTTAGCACTTTTTTCCAGCTTTAGCTGTTGTTAAAGCACTCTATAAACCAATATGTATGTAGTGCATTGTATTTTGGACAGCCACCTTCATTTCAAGCTCATATAACTTCAGACCCAGATAATTTAGGAATTAACTCGTTTTTTTCTGATGAAAGAAGAGAGTGTGCGGTTTCCTACACTGCATTGACTACATTTTTGTAGTCTTAAAACTCAATATTATGTGTGTCCTGGAATTTGAGTGACAATGACAAAATACCTGGCACTGAAGTGGACATATTTTTGCATGTCTGGCAGTGAATGAGTTAATTAATATTTTATATATATTTTATAATAATTTACAGTATGATGGATATAACTCACTTGGACTTTGCACATTATCACTAACTTTCAGAAATATTTTACAGAAAGAAAGGAGGTCAAACTAATGGTGAAAATATTCTGCTTGAGTCAGGTCTACAATCCAAATTTGTTTTAACCAAATGTTCCAAATGGGAACAATGTAAATAGAAGTGGGACATTGGGTGGGGGAGAAAAAAAATCAGAACAAAAACTGAGAATATGTGAATCTGTGGGTGTCAACCGTAACAATGTTGTCTACAATTTGCAGCCCCGACAAGTGAAAATATTCTTTTGCTGTCTTTGCAAGGGCATATGCGCAGTTTGTGGTTCACACTTGCTGCCACTTATCAACATGGCAAAAAAAGACAGACCGTACAGATGGCGAATAAGCAGCATGCACTTCAATTTTTCGCCCAATTGTTTACATTGGTGGAATTACATTTTAGCATATTTGACAATAAAGCTGATTTTTACTTTGACTTTGACTTTGAATTAAGGTACACCGAAGACGACAGATTTACCAGCAGTCACTGAGGGTTGTTTACATTACTGTCATTTTGTTAATTTTATTGAAAGGGCAATTAAGGGAGGATGGTTTGCAAATGGTGGCGGTTTTTGAATCAGTCCTGTCTTCATCAGATGATGATTAGTTTTGACAAGCCTGTGTGGAAAAGAGAGGAATAAGAAACACTCTTCCATATAGTTAACACAATGACCAACGACATTTAACAGAGCAATGCAGTCGACAAAACATCCAGTCGTGCGAATGAGCTGAAGTGCTTCCTGTTTCCCGGCAATGTAGGCCCTGGAGGTCAATAAGCGACACACTTGACTGGCACCGCCGCTAACACTGCTAGCTTACGCTATTGCCGAGTGCCACTCACACTCCACAGTGACACATTGTACCAGTCGCTCCTAATTTCCGGCTTGGATGAAAGACGGCGAGCTGTGTGACATTTTCCTTTGCCTCATTAGAAACAAATGGAGGTGATGGTGTTTTTATGGTTGAAATCTGAGCCAGGGACTGCCACTAATGCCTTCACACACAAACACACACACACGGCAGTCGCCCACTTTGCCTTCTACCATCCTGGTCACCCAACAAAAGCACTTTAGAAAAATGGCTTAACTTGTATTCAAACTCTTTACTGCTACGAGGTGCTTCCAATTAGCTGTTATTTATGCTTTGAGTCTTGGGTTTCCCTGACTCACACCAATTTTGGATTATGGCAATGGTATTACTCTACATGAAATACACAAAAAGAGCATATGTTGCTTATTGGCATGTGTTATCTACAATTTGTGTCCAACATTTGAACATACGAGTAATTCATGGTGTCTGAGGATGAGTGATACAAGAAAAGACATTTGAGGCATGCTGAGTCAAATACTGTAAGATAATAGGGCTGTTCACAGGGCCAACGTTTGTTATACCTATGTATTTTGCTCCGATCTATCTCACAAGCATGCACATTTTGTGGAGCGTTCACACATAAAAAGAGTCAGGCTTCATGCACAGTGAAACTCGATTAAATTCATGTCAAAGCTTTGATAATGACAAGGTTCAGAAAACCATAACTGACTTCATGAGAAAGTCAGTGGTGCCGTTAATACATTAAGAACAAATAATCCAAACAGTTGATGTTCTGTCAGTTACCAAATAGGCCAGCTATGTCTGGGTTATGCCGCCATGTATCTTATCAGGAGTGACTGGCTGTAATTTAGGAATGAGGATCATGTTTGTTATTTTCTTAACAATTAACAAAAGGCTTGACTGTTTTGTGAAAGTTGACCCCGCAAGCAGTAGTTTATCAAGAAATCTATCATGCCTCTTTCCCCTTCCCTCATTCTCCCGTGCTCTTTCTGCTCCAGCGACCGCACGTACGAGCTGAGGCCAACACACAGGATGCGGCCACATCTAAGTGATTCATTGAGCGAGCGCCAAGAGCCGACTGGCACAACGAAACGCATACTCCCGCTGCATCCCGTCCTTTCACGTTAATGTCAGCTGGCATGAATAATGTAAAGAAAACGAAAATGTGTCGGTTGAGTGGACACGTGCCCTTTACAATGTTGCCTGTCCCATTTGCTTCAACTCTACTCAAATCTTGTTTTTACTTTCCCCGGCTGACCACCCCTCCGTCACAGGAAACAAGGCCAACTGCAATTTATTCAAACTTGTCAAAGCCTGATTCTGTCTTTCTAACAGAGCTGTCTCAATGTTTGGGAAAATCCAGGCGACCTCAGTCGACCACCCCCCAATTTCACATAGCAATTTATGATGCTAGAGGTGCTCCAAAAGGATCTTTGCAAAACCTTCCTTGTTGCCACCCACGTTCATGGAAAACTTTTGGTGTTGTATGGTTACAGTGTATCTTGATCTTTAATTTGGAATTCCACCAGTTGGTTTATAAAAGGTGACTCAAGTCTTTATGTTCAATAGCTCAAGATGGAGATGCGCATTTAGTGGCATGCATTTCTCCCAAAGGACGAAACCCCCAAGGGTCTTTGTTTTCCGTTCACTGACCACCAGGCTGTGTCTGTTTGTCGTGTTTGTATGTATCTGATTATTTCTTTGAAGTGTTCTCTATCAGAATGTTCGGTGACGAAGATCTTCCGATGAGGAGCGAAACATCCGTCACCTTCAAAGAAGTACAGATTACGGCTGAAGAAACCTTTCATCGATCTATCAGAACAACAATATCTTTTCCCCTGCAATAATATTTTAAAGGACAACCAACGTCTCCGGACAAGTTGTGTCTATAATTTGTAAAATGGCTTCAAATGACTTCTACTAAGCATATTTTACAAAGATTCCACCGCATATTATATATTTTACGTTTTAAGACTTGCGCTGAATATTGTGGAAGTCTTGTTTTTGAGTTGGTGACGAGTCCGTACGTGACGTCACTAAAGGACCGCCCTTTACCGTAAAAAAAGACGCACTGTAGCGGTCCTTCCATCGCGTCAATGTATTTTGCTGTACTTGTTTGGTCTGGGGACCTCGTGTTGCACCCAAAAGCCGCCAGGAGGCCAGAAGAGGGCATCCAAGCGCCATATAAGGAATTTATCAGCCTGTGAAAACGGAGGTGGCCACAGGAGGTCGCCATTTTGTGCCTCTTTTTTTTGGTTGAGAGATTTTCCCCCAATGTTGCCTCAAAATGGCAAAAATAAATTATTTAATTGATTGCAAACATGTATGCTTTCCTCTTCAGAACTATTTGAATCATATTCATAACTGGATGTGGAACAAGAAAGCATATTCTCAGAATCTGAAGCCATTGTTTTGATTCACTAGCAATGCAAGACGTCTTGGCTTGACGTCACGAACTGGGGCGGGACTTTCCGAAAATGCCCAATTCGCAGCTCAATTTTTTGCTGATTTTGGACACTTTAAGTCATTTTTATTGGTGTTTTGCATTTGACTAAAAATATCATATTGTGTATTTGGGTATTTTAGATGCTATAAAACGTTTTTCTGGTATCAGTTAAAAAACAAAAAAGTGACGTCTGTTGTCATTTAACTACTCTATTTTGGCTATGATGTCTGATGGGATGAACATGGCTCGATTTATAATCCCTTGCACAGTTGACACAATTACCAATTTTTGCTGATAAGCGTCACAATTGGCAAGCGTAAACAGCAAAAAAATGCATGAAAATGGGTATGTTTGTTACGATATTCGAGGTAAGGACGCCGGGCTCGAGTGGCGAGGGAAGGAGGGAAGGCTTGGATCCGAAATGCAACGGCGAGACAGAGATCAGGGTAAAGTCTTTTACTGAGACACGCATGCAAAACAACAAAATCATAAATTGGGGAATGCGCGTAAAGGCAATGGAACAAATAGCGAACCTGACAGCAAGGTAGTAGTGGGGGTGACTTCCGAAAATACTCCGACAATGACTGAGAGAAGCGATCGGCAGATATAGTCAGAAGGCACAATGAGTAAATGACAATCAGCTGTGGAACCCCAGGTGAGAGAAGGAGGCAGGTGACGGGAGGGGCGGGGCGCGCCCAGGACGGCGACGAGATGTGACAATGTTCAGAGCCATGCCTCTCGCAAACGGAGATAAATATCCCACCAGTGACGTGCGGTGAGGTTCATGGCTGGTGAGGTACTGACGTCATCATAGTCAGATTTACAAACATATGAACTCTACAGAGTAGTTTATTCACCATTTGATTGGCAACAGTTAACGTATTTTGTTTAAAATTTCATGTCAGCATTTTTTATATATACAAACTGTAGCATAGAAAAAAATAATAAAAAAAAAACGTTTTTATCGTGTTACCTTTAGTCCATGCGCCGCTCCTTCTGAAGAAAGGCATCGATAACTTCTTTGTAGAAGCCTTCCATATCTTTCTTCAGTTTTAAAAGTCTCTCTGTCTCAACGGAGATCACTGCCAGTGGAGAAAGTCGTCCTTGATCAGTCCTGTTACGACTGTATGTTTTCAGTGCTGAGAATGACAATCTCGTCTACTTCTCCAGCAACAAATGGGGCTGCACCGATCTCCTTTTTAATGTCATTTCTAATGACATCACCAACTGCTTCAATTAAATCGTTCTGTATTCTGTTTCACAGGCTAGAAAATATAGTGGATGTCCCAAAATGACTCGCTAGCCTGTTATCTTTCTGAGCGAAAGCATGTAATAGTTCAACGTAGTTGCCACGATGAGCAGAGCCCTTACTTTCATCATTTCCACGAAATGCCAGCTGTTGTTTGGCAAGGAAGCAGGTGGCATTGATGAGATCTTTTAAAATCTCCCGGTTCTCCTTTACCTTAGCATTGTGGATGCTGATGTTGAGTCTTCGATCATTTTTTATGAGGCTCCGTTGTAAAATTTTCAGGTCACAATATCCCATTTGAGTCCAGACATTGTCACAAATTGAGAACAGAAGGCAGGAAAAGCAGAAAAGGCGGTTTCTTGCTGGACATCCACACAGCCAGCCTTTTCGTGTGTACCAGTCCGCCTGAAAAGAGCGATTATTGTGTCCCGTTGTCTGAAGCAAACCTTTTAGCTCCTTTAATTATTACCTCCTGCTTCGATTGAAAGTCCAGTTTAGAAAATTCTTTCAATTTAGATATGTAATCCTCCATTCTGAAAGTGAGGCCAAGCAACACGAAAAAATGACTGCAGGGTTGCACTTTACTTGCTAACTGTTTACTGTAGCTTTCTGTCTCTAATTCTATTATTCTGCAGACGTGGAATAAGAAGTATCTCTGGAATCACAAGCGCCCCCTGCCTGTCATGAGGCGGGAGAACTGTGTGCCTCACCTACGCACAGCGTTTTGATAAAAATAAAACAAATAAACACTGGAGTACAGTGTTTATAATGTACTATGACTCTACATTATATACACCAGCTAAACTGTAGAAATTTAGTTCATATACTAAACGTGTTTGAACGCTTTAATAGCGATATGCAGAAGGACAGCAATGCGGTCTCACTGCAGAGCAAGCCAGCACAGTAAGCATAGTGATTGCGCAATCCATAGTGAGGATCAGCCGGCTGGTGCCTCACTGCTCGTCTCTACTTAGTATTTGAACGGTAAATGTGAAAATTCAGCGATTTAGAAAAAAAAATCCTAAAACGGTGAAGTTAAATGGACAAGAACTTTAAAGTACAAATCACTAAATACATAACTGTTTAATTTATTTTTTCATTTGATATTTCCATGACAGCTTTCCATGATGACAGGTGAGGCACTGACCTCCCCTGCCTCCACTGACTGCACGTCACTGTATCCCACATGTAAGATTGCGCAAACTCTGACAATGCCAGCTTGACGTTCCGGTTTTATACCCTCAAAAATCAGTTAAAAAGCACACACTGCACATCTAAATAACCACAAAATATGCTGAAAATGTGCGATATTAGTGTGGTCAGCGTTAAAATAGCACGGGCCACTCCAGTCATCTGGAGGGCAGGCTGTCACAATGGGTTGATTCGTGTTCTTTGTTTTTTCCTTCCCGTTCACAATTTTTTATTGAAATTGTAGTTGTGTTTTTGTTGTTGTTTTTTTCTGGAATACATGTGCTCTGAGAGACTCGTGATAATGCGTAAGATAAGGTGGGTTGTCAATAGTGCAGTTGTTTGTTTAGCTTGTAACTTCAGTTACTGTGGTTAATGTCCAAAGTCATGCAAAATTCGATCAACTGACCTGTTTGTCAGATTACATTCGATAATGTGTGCTATCTAGCTGAAAGCCTCAACACACGAATGTTATTTCTGCAATGATTGCGAGATTACCATTTCAGAATCCCACCACCTGGGTCACTGGAGGCATCATTTGGTCCCACAGATGGCTTCAATGTTCATTAAATGTTCAATTGCAATGTCAATAGAACTCCTGTATATTTTCATGAGTAGATTTGTAATTTCATTTTAGATTTTTTAGATTTTATCGTTCATACAATAGCTTGCTTAGGCAAAACAGATTAGGCAACATTCGTAATGCTGATGAGGTGATACCGGTGGGAGTGGGGGAAATAGTCCAGTCGTTAGTCAGGAATGTAGGAACAATCAGTGGGGCCACAGGGAGGGGTTCTCTGCTCCCCCCAACCTGTGAGTAGGGACCTATCATAGCTGTGTCCGGCGCCGCCATGCCTGGACATTAGGGATATATAAATAGGGCCGATACGACCAGTCAGACTTTAATTCGCTGACGAAGCCTCTTGGATAGGAGGCGAAACGTCCGAAACTTTCAAAATTGTACAGATGACGGCTGAAGAAACCTTCTCA
>NC_142738.1:15332500-15392500 GCF_051943395.1 Hippocampus bargibanti | reverse complement strand
TTAGGGCACTTTTTTTACATTTTCAGGGGTCCTGCGTTGAATATTGCCGAGATATTTTATGGATGGATCCAAGATGGCGCCGCGGATGGCAGCCTCGGTCACACGCTCCCTAGTATTGTTCCTGGTTTTGTCATTTTCATTTGTTTTTTGCGATCCTACGCGACTCAGTTACACGATGGAAGAGTTACTGAGCACTCTTGGACTATTTTCACCGACACACCAAAATCTACAAGGTTTTTCGGGGCTGCTCGCGAGCGGCGTAGCAGCTCTGTATGGCGCTTTGAGACGCCGGCGTAGGAGGGGGAAGCGAGCCGGCGTGCTCGTCAAGCTACGGCAGCGTGGATTTCGAACGCCGCTCCCATCGATCCACCTCACTAATCTACGCTCACTACCAAACAAGATGGACGCACTTCTGCTTCTCACAAAGACCAATAAAACGTTTGCCCGCTCTGCTGCGCTGTGCTTCACTGAGACCTGGCTCAGTGACTGCCACCCGGATTCCGCGCTACACCTACCCGGATTCCGTCTCCTTCGGGCCGACCGTGACACGGAGCAATCGGGGAAATCCAAAGGCGGTGGACTATGCTTCTACATCAACGAAGAATGGTGCACCGATGTCACGATGCTCGACGCACACTGCAGCCCTGGTTTGGAATCACTGTCTCTCAACTGCAAGCCATTCTACTCGCCACGTGAGTTCGCTTCCTTTATTCTCGTTGCCGTGTACATCGCGCCACAAGCTAATGCTAACGCGTGTATACAAACGCTAGCGGACCATGTAAACCATCTCGAACTAAAATATCCAGAATCACCCCTGATCATTTTGGTTGATTTTAATCAAACACGTTAAAACCGTGAACTTCCCAAATATGAGCAGCATATTGACTGTTTCACCAGAGGAGAAAACATTTTAGATCATTGTTACACAGCACTCAAAGGCGCATACCGGTCTGTTGCGCATGCAGCATTGGGTCTTTCTGACCACTATTTAATCCACTTAATTCCCACATACAAACAGAAACTCAAATGTGTAAAACCGGTAGTCAAGACAGTTAAAGCATGGACAGATGAAGCAAAGTTATCGCTACAAGAATGCTTAGACTGCACTGATTGGAGCGTCTTTGAAACTTCAACGGGCACATTGGATGAATACACAGACACTGTAACATCATACATCAGTTTCTGTGAAGACATTCTTCTGCTCATTCAACAACAACAAGCCATGGTTCACTCCCAAAGTCAGGCAGCTTAGGAAAGAGAAAGAATCCGCATTTAAAAGCGGCGATCGAGCAGTTTACAAACTCGCCGAAACAGGCTGACGTAGGAAATTAACACTGCAAAGAAAAGTTATGCGGAGAGGCTTAACAAACAGTTCTCCGCTAACGACTCTGCATCGGTGTGGAATGGCCTGAAAGCAATAACAAATTATCGTTTACCTTCCCCCCAAGCAGTGTACAACAATGGTATGGCTGATGAGTTAAATGCATACTTTTGCCGATTTGAAAAGGACACCCCCAATTTCCCTGGTCTGCCCACCATTACCAGAAACTACCGTATCTCCGCCCTCTGCCCTACAGATCCACGAACTGGACGTTAGACGACTCTTCAAGCAGCAGAAGATCAAGAAAGCTGCAGGACCTGACAGAGTGTCCCCCTCCTGCCTGAGAGTCTGCGCTGACCAGCTGGCTCCGGTCTTCACACAAATCTTCAACAGATCTCTGGAGCAGTGTGAAGTCCCATCCTGCTTCAAATAGTCTACTATCGTCCCAGTTCCAAAGAAACCAGCACCCTCGGGATTGAACGACTATAGACCTGTTGCTCTGACGTCTGTGGTCATGAAGTCCTTTGAACGCCTCGTGCTGAACCACCTAATGAACATCACCGGACCTCTGCTAGATCCTCTTCAGTTTGCCTACCGAGCAAACAGGTCTGTGGAGGATGCAGTCAACATCGGACTGCACCACATCCTCAACCACCTTGACAACACAGGAACCTACGCAAGGATCCTGTTTGTGGACTACAGCTCTGCGTTCAATACCATCATCCCAGAACTCCTCATCCCCAAACTTCTCCAGCTTGGTGTGTCCCCCACGATGTGCCAGTGGACCCTCAGCTTCCTGACAGGACGGACACAACAGGTCAAACTGGGAAATATATCATCCACAACACGAACCACGAGCACTGGAGCCCCGCAGGGATGCGTCCTCTCTCCATTGCTCTTCTCTCTCTACACGAACGACTGCACCTCAACGCACCCAGCTGTCAAATTCATAAAGTTCGCAGACGACACCACGGTCATCGGTCTCATCATAGACGGCGACGAGTCTGCGTACCGACAACAAGTGGAGCAGCTGGAGCTCTGGTGCAGCCGTCACAACCTGGAGCTGAACACGCTCAAGACAGTTGAGATGATGGTGGACTTCAGGAAACATCCATCACCACAGCTACCCCTCACACTATCCAACTGCCTGGTGTCAACCGTTGAGACCTTCAAGTTCCTGGGAATCACAGTCTCCCAGGACATGAAGTGGGAGGTCAACACCAACTCTATCCTGAAAAAGGCTCAACAGAGAATGTACTTCCTGAGGCTGCTAAAGAAGCATGGCCTGCCACAGGAGGTGCTGCAACATTTCTACACGGCTGTCATCGAATCCATCCTGTGTTCTTCCATCACCGTTTGGTTCGGGGCCGCCACAAAAATGGACAAAATCCGACTTCAACGGACAGTTAGGACGGCGGAAAAAATCATTGGCACCGCCCTACCCACTCTCGAGGACTTGCACACTGCAAGAATCCAAACTAGGGCGCGGAAAATCTTACTGGACCCTCCGCACCCTGCCCACCACCTTTTCCAGCTACTCCCCTCAGGCAGGCGCTACCGATCCATGCACACCAAATCCAGCAGACATTTAAACAGCTTCTTCCCCCAAGCCATTAACTCTTTGAACTGTTTGAACTCTTTCAACAGTAGCCAAAATGGAACTGTATAGTGCCACTTAGCAGTTTTTTTTACGACGATACTAGTGCAGCGTGTTCTATCGGAAACAAAGTCCTTGTGTGTTCTACATACTTGGCAATAAGACAAGATGATTCTGATATAAGTGACCTTTTGAGATTGGAGCAGACGATCAGTACTTTTTTTTCCTACATTGGCTTGCGAGCCCAAATTTGAGATTCAAGAACTTTATCATGTCACTGAATTCAACTGAACTCACTTCACAATAAGAAAAAGTTGGACAGATATTAAACCATTGCTATGAAAAAAGTCTTCAATTTGGTTAATGGCACCCCAAGTTGAAAACTGAACAAAGAACAAAGATAATTACATCTTGTGTACATGTTGATATCGAAACACAACTGGTAGAGCAATAAAAGTACACAGATATAACAATATTCACACGCAAATATTTTAAATCTGCCTGTCTTCCATATGGGAAATTGTTTTGAGCTATAAATGTGGCCATGGAGCAAAAAAACCTTTACCACAAAACATAAATGTATTTGTATTTGGTTTCCTCCCAACACAGATTGTATGTGTATTCTGGCAAACATTCACATTAGAAAGCGGCAGTACGAAAGTGTGAGCCGAGTTGTAAATAAATAAATGGTCACACGCTCCCTCAGACACGAGGCCATCACTAACAAAGCCAACAATGTGATAAATAAACATGTAGAGCTTCTTGTCCACGCTCAGATGTGCTTTCTCCCAAAAGGCATTTTTTTTTTATGAGCACTAAATTGGACAGTGAGGCTTTTGCGGTGGCTGCAGTGTGCTGATGTTTGACCTAATCAACGTGGTTTTGCTGTGCCCAATATGGACGAATGCATGGAATCTTGTTTGTTTTCAATGTAATTGTCATTTTGTTGCGGAATAGAAATCAGATAACGTCGATGTAAGACGGTTTATGTAAATATGTAAGGATGGGTGCAAGTACATGTTGTGGAAATACGGAACGTTGTACGACACAACGGTGATCGTGTGGGAGGGATTGTTCAGAATCAGAATCAGAAAACCTTTACTCGTCCCACAATGGGGAAATTTGCAGTCCACAGCAGCAATTTGAAAGGGGATAAGGTGGGGGGGGTGAAAGGATAGAAAAACAAGATATTCTAAGTATATTAAAATAAAAATGTCAGCAGACTAAGATGTACACTGTAAATGTGCAAAACCGTTTCATTAAAAAAAAAAACTGCACATAGTGCAAGTATCAAGAAAGGTATATTGATATTGTTGACTCACATAAGAGGGCCCACCTCAATTTCCCTTTTTTGTTTTACCGTTTTTAAGGCCGAAACAGTGGCACACTGCAAGTGACAAAATAGTGTTGTTTTTGTTCCTCCCCCGCCCCCAGCCACCCTCCATTTCTTTCCGAAGAGCTCCCTCTAAATTTAAATCATTTTCTCTACAAAGAATGTTATCTTTAAGCATTATAAATTTAACATCAAACACCAACTATTGTCTGGAATTAGTTATTCATACTTTGTGATTTTTTTAATGTAGCTATTTTTTTCCGATTATTCATGAGAATAAAACTTTTCATCTTGATTACACCACATGACAAGTACATCATATAACTGTTTCCGACCTAGTCATTGTATGTCCATTCCAATTGTAAGATTCAAAATATTCTAACTAATAAAATTCTATTATTGCCTCTATGCTGTCATATTATTTGTTATTTAGTTTTTTTTTGTTCTTTTGACTTCAAGACGGCGCCGCGAGAGTGGCTGCCTTTCCAGCAGCTCATGTATTTTGTTTTTCTACTTTCATTCCTTTCATCACTTTGCTGCTGTGAAATGTAAATTTCTCCACTGTGAGACTAATAAAGGCAAATCCCATCCAATCCAATCATTTCATACAAACGAATGATTGCTTTCATTCCAATTTGTGTAGGCTACACATTTGTTTGCATTTTGTGGCTTTCTGGCATTGTGAGTGAACTGTAAATAATGACCACTTGCTTTTCTTATTTTATTTCACGTGTGATCATTTTCATGATCGAACGTCTGACCTTGATGAGTAGCTACTCCATCCTCTGCATGATAGGTGGCACTGCACCTATTCAAGATAAACAAATGAAAGCTAAGCTTCACTGCCATTTAAAATCACCGATTGTGCTTGTGTGGGAGTTGCTTTGGTGAGCAAGTGCAGTTCCTTGCTGGAGATCTTCTGATTACAGCATGAAATGACTCACAGATTGTACTGCCTGCAACACACAAGTGCACACGCGTTGACCTCCTGCTGCTGCATGCCAGATTGTTGGAGAAAAAAAAAACTTTCTCTAAAACAACCGAGAGACACTCAGAATTCTAATAAAACATCGCCATTTGTGTGCTCGCACCTCATTTTGTAAAGCTTCTCGGCCAAGGGGTGACTGTAAATTAACCCTCTGCGTTGTATCACCTGCCAACTGCTTGGAGAAGAGAGCTATGAGCCACTTACACAATCCAAACTCATTAATAAGAAGTGAAAGTTTTGCCAACATAATTAATCCCTTTGATGGGGAAAGTATTTGGCCAGACGCCTGCTCCTTTACAGAGCTGATAATGGACCCCGAGGTGGTAATTGTGCACTCCATGTTGCAATCGAAAACATTAACGCCAGAGGATAACAACCGTGCTTTGCAGGTGCAGCAAACTTGTCGATTAGATAATATTGCTAATAAATTTTTTATACTTGACTAATTGTCGAGAGACTTTGTTTAACAACATTCAAATTCCTGGAATTTCGCCTCTCAACAGAAAATATTTTCTGATTTCTGTTTTGTTCATGAAGGAAGGCTGATTATCTTTGAGAATTATCAAAATACATACAGTAATTTCCTTTTTGCATGAGAGTACATCGCTGGAACAGGCTTTTCTGCATTGTAAATCATTTAAAATTTCTGCAGCAGGTAGCAACAGTTATGAGGGATCAACCAGGATCATGCTGCAGGACAAGTCCAAGTAGTGGGGGGAGGCTGGAATGGATGGAAAGAATGAGTAGAGTAGCGTGTGTCTATAAGGGCAATTGCTTCATTTTGTATCACACAGAGAAAAAAGGGCACCAAAATGACAGAAAAAAGTCATGTTTCTTGTGGTTTTGTTTTGGATGAAGCCCTCTTAGGCCTAATTGGATGAAAGAGCCCCTCACTGGGCTATGAGAGAGCTTTCGCTGTAGCAATTTGACAGCTGCTCTGGGACCGAGTCTCCCTGAGACCCACAAACATCCCACAATTAATTTACAACAGTAAACACTGAATTACCACACCGAACAATGATCTGTAATGAGATTCACTGTTACAGCCTTCTTATCTTTTTACAACGGGATCCTGCTAAAATATCTGTGCTGCAACAGCTGGTATTCATCTACGCATACTTTGGCCTTTTACACACAACCCAGCGCAGGAGAAGTAATGGTATGTTTTACCACAGAAATGCAGCATACCCATACAGGTAAGAGCAGCACAAACATAGAAAGTACAAGTCAAGGCAGTCGTCGGGTGTTATAAAATACATGTAACACCTTCTGCATTCCACTCTTTGTTTTCACGCTGGTGCCCTTTGATACTGACTCTCAAGTCTGAATATTTTCAGAACAGCCTATTCTTCCACGACTTATTTGAGTGCTAGACAGCAATCTGTAACAAGTACAGAAAAAAACAAAGCTGTGCCCAGTGGTGCCCAGTGACGTGCAGTCAGGGGAGGCAGGTGAGGCTGCGCCTCCCCTGTTATCATGGAAATATCAAATGAAAAAATAAATGAATATGAAATATTTGATGAAATATTTATTGAGTGATTTGTACGTTAAAATTATTTTCCATTTAACGTCACCATTTTTGGATTTTTTTTCAAAATCGCGGAATTTTCATATTTACCGTTCAAATACTAAATAGAGACTAGCGGTGAGAATAATATAATTAGTGACAGCAAGCTACAGTAAACAGTTAGTATGTGAAGTGCAACCATACAGTCATTTTTTTCGTGTTGCTTCACCATATTTTCAGAATGGAGTATTACATATCTAAACTGAAAGAATTTTCAAAACTGGACTTTCAATCAAAGTAGGAGATAATAATTAAAGTAAGACCATCACCGGACTGTATTGCTCACAATCGGAGAGGGATGAATATAAATCTCCTGGACAGCTTCTCAGCTTTTTGGCCCAGAAGGATCTCATTGAAACTATTCCTGAGGTGACAACGTTGCTCCAACTCGTGCTCACTGTTCCAGCGACTACAGCATCAGTGGAACGGTCTTGCTCATCACTGAAAAGACTGAAAACACAGTAGGAACAGGCCTGATCAACTTTCTTCACTGGCAGTGATCTCCATTGAGACAGAGACTTTTAAAACTGAAGAAAGATAAGGCAGGTTTCTACAAAGAAGCTATTGATGCCATGAACTTCATTTATAAGTAGAGGTAACACGATAACGTTTGTTTAATTCTTTTTTTCTATACTACAGTTTATATGTAAAGAATGCGGACATTACATTTTAAACAAAACACGTTAACTGTTACCAATAAATCTGACTGTGTAAATCTGACTGATGTCAGTGCCTCACCAGCCATGAACCTCATCGCACGTCACTGAGGGTGCCCAACCTTTTTTGAGCAAGGATCTACTTTTCAAGCAGCCAATCTTCTCGAAAGATGTTACGGCACATAAATGCATGTTTGCATGTGCTGAATAATTCGTCAGACAGTTGTCGGAGAGGCTAAAGGAGGATCTTCTTCTTTTCCTTTCGGCTTATCCCTTCAGGGGTCGCCAGAGCGAATCAATGTCCTCCATCTATGCTGGTTTTGTGCATTCTCTTCTCTCACACCAGCTACCTTCATAATAATAATAATAATAATACATTTAATTTACAAGCGCCTTTCTGAACACTCAAGGACACTTTACAACAAAGAAAACACACAAAACAGTCACATCATGCATAAAACAATAAATAATAAAACAGCATAATAAATTAGACCATGAAAGCAAGTTTAAACAGGTGGGTTTTCAGGTGAGATTTGAAAGGAGTCAATGTTGCGGATGTTGGGTGGAAGTGAGTTCCAGAGTTTAGGAGCGGAGCGGCTGAAAGCTCTGCACCCCATCGTTGTGAGACGGGCAGAGGGCGTGTAGAGGTGGAGGGAGGAAGAGGATCTGAGGGCCCGAGAAGGAACGGAGATTTGAATTAGGTCAGACAGATAGGGGGGGGGCAAGGTTATGGATGGCTTTAAATGTAAACAGAAGTATCTTGAATTCAATACGGAGTTTAACAGGGAGCCAGTGGAGCTGTTGGAGGACAGGAGTGATGTGGTGAAATGAGGGGGTTTTTGTGATGATCCGGGCTGAGGAATTTTGGACTAGTTGGAGTTTATGGAGACATTTTTGATTGACCCCGAAAAGAAGTGAATTACAATAATCGATACGGGAGGTGACGAGACTGTGGACGAGGATAGCAGTGGTGTGAGGGGTGAGAGAGGGACGGAGACGATTGATATTGCGGAGGTGAAAATGTCCAGACCGGGTTATGTTATTTATGTGGGAGTGAAAAGATAGTGTGCTATCAAGGATGACACCCAGGCTCTTAACCTGAAGGGCGGGGGACACGGTAGAATTGTCAATGGTGAGAGAGAAACTGTTTGCTTTGTGAAGGGTGGATTTTGTACCGACAAGGAGAAGTTCAGTTTTTTCGCTGTTTACTTTGAGAAAGTTATGAGAAAACCAGGATTTGATTTCTGAGAGGCAAAGTGTAAGGGATGCAGGTGGAAGAGAGGCGTCGGGTTTACTGGAGACGTAGAGCTGGGTGTCATTCGCGAAGCAGTGAAAATGAATTCCAAATTTGCGGAAGATATCACCAAGGGGAAGAAGGTACAGTAAAGTCTCGTTATATCGATATCCAAGGGAGTCCGAAAAAATATCGATATTACCGGGACTATCGATATATCCGACCCTGTTTGCATGTAATTTTCTCCGTGCGTGCATAGAAATAGTATCGATATAACCGGGACTATCGATATATCCGATATCGATATAACGAGACTTACCTGTATATAATAAAGAGAAGGGGCCCCAGGACAGAACCTTGGGGCACACCAGAAGACACAGGGGAGGACCGTGAAGTGAATGAGGTAATTTGGATAAACTGTGAGCGGCCAGTGAGGTAGGATTGAAACCAACTGGAGAGTCGGTTGAGCAGGATGGGGTGAGAAATGGTGTCAAAGGCCGCAGATAGATCAAGAAGGATGAGAATAGAGAGGGAGCCGGTATCTGCTGCTATGAGAAGGTCGTTCGTGATTTTTATGAGGGCTGATTCAGTGCTGTGGCGGGGACGGAAACCAGACTGGAATTGTTCGTAGAGGTTATTGTGAGTGAGGTGAGAGTGGAGTTGACAGGCGACGGTTTTTTCGAGAATTTTAGCGATAAATGGAAGATGCGAAATTGGACGTAGGTTATTGAAATAATTGGGATCTGAACCAAGTTTTTTTCAGGATTGGCATTACAGATGCGGTTCTGAGAGGGACTGGAACAATTCCAGTGGACAGTGAGGAGTGAATGATAGCTTAAATAAAAGGGAGGAGAGCGGGTAGACAAGATTTGACGAGGACAGTAGGGAGGGGGTCAAGTTGACAGGTGGAATTCTTGGATTTGGTGATGAGGTCAGAAAGTAAGGAGGGATGAGGGAGTTCAAAAGACGACAGCAGTTGATAGGGAGTAGGAAGGTTGGGGGAGGGGGGGGGGGTACAGAGGAGCCGTGGTGCTGGTGGATCTTGTTGATCTTTTCAGTGAAAAACAGAAGTAGTGCGTTGCAGGTGTCTAAGGAGTGAAAGTGTGAGGGGAGAGAGATAGGGGGTTGAAAGATTTTGTTGTATAGGGAAAACAGAGTCCGTGGATTCCCACTGTTAGCATCAATCAGTCCAGAATAGTATTCTGATTTTGCGCGTGTGATAGAGTTCTTGTAGTGGGTGAGGTGAGCTGTGTACATGTCCTGGTGGGTGGTGAGGCCGGTCTTTCTGTAAAGTCTTTCCAGCTGCCGAGTTTTCGCCTTGGTGGAGCGGAGTTGGGCGGTGAACCAAGGGGCGGATCGAGTGAATTGGACTGACCGGGATTTTACAGGAGCAAGGGTGTTGAGCATGTTTGCAAGGTCCGTGTTGTATTGGGAAACAAGTTCATCAGAGGGGGAGTTGTAGTCCGGATTGAGGTTGGCAGCCATTGCAGTGAGGGTGACAGTGTCAATGTGTTGGATGTTCCGATAAGTGATGATGTGCGGTGGCTTGGGGAGAGAGAGTGTGATGGGAACGTTAAATGAGACGAGGAAATGGTCCGTTACCGGCAGTTCGTTTGCTGTGCAGTTGGCGGGGGTAAAACCACAGCAGCATATTAAGTCCAGGGTATGCCCTTTTATATGCGTGGGGAAATCAGAGAATTGGTGTAAGCCAAAACTCTCCAATGAGGAAATGAAGTCTTTGGTGAGGGGATGGGTGGAATTGTCAATGTGTATGTTGAAGTCCCCAAGGATAATAATATTTGGTGACAGAGTGGAGAGGTGTGTGAGGACAGCTGACAAGTCTTTTAAAAAGCCATGATGTGGTTTAGGGGGACGATATACAGTGGCTATAACTGTGGGAGATGGACCAGAAATTTGACACGCAAGGCATTCAAATGAGAGAGTTTCCGGGACTGGTACCCGAGTGACTTTCCAGATCTCGCGGTAAAATATCGCGAGACCGCCTCCACGGCCCGAGAGGCGGGGTTTTGAGAGGTAAACAAACCCAGGTGGCGTCGTGTCGTTCAACTCGGAAAAGTCCCCTGCCGTTTGCCAGGTCTCATTCATGCAGAAGAAGTCCAGCTTACGGTCACTAAGGATGTCTTGGATAAGACAACCCTTACCCGTAAGCGAGCGGATGTTCAGGAGGCCGAAGGTGACGCTGGTGGTGTCATTTTGAGGGGCATTGGCCGACCTAGCCAGGCCGGCCAACACACGGTGTTGCACGGAGCGGCTGTAACCTCTGCGTGGCCGGCGGAAAGATGACCACAGGGAGGTAATATCCTTGGAGTCGTCGAGGTGAAAGTCTCGACGTGATCCGCGGTGGATATACCTCCGGGAAGGGCGGCGAGCGATTTCCGGGAATCGGAAAATCGCCCGTGGCACGCTCGTCCACCGGGAGCGGAGTTCAAGCAGCTCTGACGCCGAATAGTGCAGCCGTCCAACGGGTCGTTGGAGGTGCGACATGATAGCAACCAGCAACGTCCAGAGACAGGTAGCGTCCAGGTTAGCCCTCAACAGCGGGTACAGGTGGGTGGGGATGGTACGTGTTCTCGTCCGTGTTCTCGTTCGTGGTCCGGATACACGACCGGAATCACGAGACGATCCGACAGCCAAAGCGGATTGGAATTCGACCATGAGTTCCTCTGGTGTCCTCCTTGACCACATCCATAAACCTCCTCTTCGGTCTTCCTCTCTGTCTCCTGCCTGGCAGTTCAAGGCTCAGCATCCTTCTGCCGATATAGTCACTCTCTCTCCTCTGGACATGTCCAAACCATCTCAGTCTGGCCTCTCTGACTTTCTCTCCAAAGCCTCTAATATGAGTTGTCCCTCTAATGTACTCATTCATGATCCTATCCAACCTGGTCACTCCCAAAGTAAACCTCAACATCTTCAGCTCTGCTACCTGTCTTTTCTTCAGTGGCACTTTCTCCAGTCCAAACATCATGGCTGGTCTCACCACTACTTTATACACTTTTCTTTTCATTCTAGCTGAAACCCTTCTATCACACATCACACCTGACATTTTTCTCCAGCCGCTCCAGCCTGCCTGGACACGCTTCTTCACCTATTTTCCACACTCTCCATTGCTCTGGACAGTTCACCCCAAGTACTTAAAATCCTCCACCTTCTTTATCTCTTCTCCGTCTCTTGCACTTGGATCCCTCTCATTCACACACATATATTCCGTCTTGCTGCGACTGATCTTCATTCCTCTCCTTTCCAGGGCATATCTCTACATCTCTAGTTTATCCGCCACCTGCTCTACATTCTTGCTACAGATCACAATGTCATCTGCAAACATCAAGGAGATTCTTGTCTAACATCATCTGTCAGCCTGTCCATCACCATAGCAAATAAGAATGGGCTCAGAGCTGACCCTGGTGGAGTCCCTCCTCCACCTTGAATTCCTCAGTCACACCGACAGCACACCTCACAATTGTCTTACAGTCATGATACATGTCTTGAACCTCTCTGACATACTTTTCTGTCACTCCAGACTTCCTCATGCAATACCACAGCTCTTCTCTGGGCACCCTGTCGTACGCTTTCTCCAGATCTACAAAGACACAATGTAATTCCTTCTGACCTTCTCTCTACTTGTCTAGCAGCATTCTTAAAGCAAACACTGCATCTGTCGTACTCTTTTTTTGGCATGAAACCATACTGCTGCTCACAAATGTTCACTTCTGCTCCTAGTCTAGCTTCAACTACTCTTTCCCAGAGTTTCATTGTATGGCTCATCAACTTTATTCCTCTGCAGTTAGTACAACTCTGCACATCTCCTTTGTTCTTAAAAATGGGCACGAGTACACTTCGTATCCATTTTTCAGGCATCTGTTCACCATCTAAGATCTTGTTGAATAACCCAGTCAAGAACACCACCGCCACCTCCCCAAGACACTTCCATACCTCGATTGGCAAATCATCAGGCCCGAGTGCCTTTCCCCCCTTCATCCTTTTCAGCGTACTCCTCACTTCTTCCTTGCTAATGTTTGCTATGTCTTGGTCCACAACAGTCACGTCTTCTACTCTTTGTTCCTTCTCATTTTCCTCATTCATCAATTTTTCAAAATACTCTTTCCATCTTGCCATCACACTACTGCCACCTGTTAATACATTGCCATCTCTATCCCTAAACACCCGAACCTGCTGCAGGTCCTTATCATCTTTGTCTCTCTGTCTCGCCAGCCTGTAAAGATCAGTGTCGCCTTCCTTGCTGTCCAGTCGAGCATACAAGTCATCATAGGCCTCATGTTTGGCCTTTGCCACTTTTACTTTAACCATGCGCTGCATCTCCTTGTAATGCTGTCTACTCTCGTCCGTCCTCTCGGTGTCCCACTTCTTCTTTGCTAATCTCTTTCTCTGTATACACTCCTGGACCTCCCCATTCCACCACCAAGTCTCCTTATCTACCTTTCTCCCACTCGATACACCAAGTACTTTCCGACCTGTGTCTCTGATTGTGTTTGATGTAGTTTGCAAGTCATCATGTCCATTGAAATCTCCAGCAATTACAGCCCTCTCACTTCTCGGGATGTTCTGTCATCAAAGTCCAACCAAAATGTCTCCTTCTCCGCCAGCTCACATCCTACTTGTGGGGCATACCCACAAACAACATTGAACATCACACCTTCAATTTATAGCTTCAGACTCGTCATTCCATTTGACACTCTGTGGCGGCCTGGTGTTTGACTGGTTAACCTTCTGTGCTCATAGTGCAAGGGTGTAAGGTTTCACTCCGGCCTTCTTGTGTGTACTTTGCCTGTACTCCCCGTATTTCCGTGGGTTTTCTACAGATACTCCGGTGTCCTCCCACATTCAAAAAACATGCATGGCAAGCTGAGTTAACCCTCCAAATTGTCCTTGGGTGTGAGAGAGAGTGCAGATGGTTGTTCATCTCTGTGTGCCCTGCGATTGGCTGGCGACCGGTCCAGGGTGTCCCCGGCCGACTGCCCAAAGACAGCTTGCATAGATGGAGGGATATTCTATATCAGTCTGTTCATATGTGAGGTGCCTAAACATGTGTGACTCCCATTCTTTCCCCTCTCGCTCATAATGAAGCTGATTAACAATTTTTTTCAGATATTTGTCATTACAGTGGCTCACAAACTTGAATTTCACAGACATGCTGTGCAACATCGTCTTCAAAAAACTAAACAAAAAAACAATTGATTTGCTTGTATGTACACATCATTGAATGTATTACGAAGGAAAGAAAATCATACGGTGTCCTTTATGGCTGAGATCATCATAATATTATAATATCACCCTTTGTGTGTTCAGAGGTTTATTTGTGTGCACTGTGGCCCAAATCCAGGTAATACTGTAATACTGGACGCTGGGAAAAAAAAACATTTATTTCCCCATGCATTTATGTGTCCTCCATGCTGTTCATCACGAGCAGATTTATTGTGTGTGCGTGTGCGTGCGTGTGTGTGTTATCCAGGGGAAGTCCACACCCCTACTAAATATCTCAGTGGGGAGGGACGACTCTGTTTTAACCTATTAACCCATAACCTCGGCCTCCAAGGTAGCACACCCTTAGAAGGACCACAACCGCAATGACTTCTTCCCACTTCAAAGTGCATTGTCAGTAATCCCAAAAGCAACGAGCTCTGAACATACAGATCCTCCTGAACACCCCCCGCCCCCCGAGTGCGCTTTGCATTTTGAAACTTCTATAACAAAACATACATATGCATGTGGGCAAGCGAGGCTGAAGAAATCAATGTTGATGTATAAATCAGTCTGAGGACAAAGGCCACACACACACTCCTACCTGGTAGACATGAAGCCAAGTCGCCTCGCCCAGCAGAAGGAAAATGATGATTTCCAAGGAGATAGTGAGGTATAATTTGGATTGCAGGATGTTCCAAAGTGAATCCAAGGGAATAAAGTGAAATAAAAGAATGTTTCTAATGGAAGTGTAGCAATAGAGAACTGAAATACAGATTTTTCAAAGTGATTTATTAGAAAAAAAGGCAAAAAGTATTTTCATTTTACAGATTGTGTGGTTAAATTGAATTCAATTGCCAATAAATCCTAGTCTATTATAACACATTTGCATGAATACGCCACCCAAGTAATTTCTCTATGTTTTTGGGAAACTGGCAAAAATAGCACCAAGTTAAAAATATATATAAATTTCACTTCCCTCTGTTTGACCTTTACAGTTCAGTCGCTTGGATCACTGAGAAGCCACAAAGACATAAAAAACAAGCCAACTGTAGTGTTTTTTTTCCACAACCGATCTCATTATAGTCCATAAATCAAAGTAACATTATTTAGCTGTGGGGCTTTTAAGTAAATAATCCTTTTCTTGCAGTCAGCTCCATGGATACAGAAGATTAGGGCTGGACTGAAACATCTGTTTCATCCTCAGACATCCATCACTCAGTGAGCAATTCGGAAAATACTGTCCACAAAAAGAAAAACATATATATATCCACAATATTGCTGCGCTTGACTTGCTGACTTCTATCATTGATTGGAGCAAATCCTTTGAGACTTTTAAAAAGTGAGATGTATTATAAATATTGTGAGACTTGATTTGTTTCCGACATGAGGGCAATTTTATTATGTAAAAACGAGTACTGTATGTGAAAATTCAGCAAATCTTGTCAAACCTTGGGCCTTTAAAAAATCTCATGCAATTTCATAAAATATCAAAATAACATTCCAGCAAACCTTGGAAGGTGTCAGTACATTTTGTAAGGCTACACAACAACTTGTCAAACTTCCCAAACATTTTTAGATTTCATAAAATCTCGCAAGACTGATGAGATCGTAAAGTCAAAATAAAAATTGAAAATATACATAACTTCTGAGATTTCCATCGATTTCGAGAGATTAAAAAAACTTCACAATTAATACAGAAAAGCTTTTAATACTTCAGAGAATATCAGAGAATGCCACGCGGCTTTAGAAAAATCAAACAAGTCAAACGGAGCTCGCAGAGCTTTTAAAATCTCCTGAGAAATATTTTGAGATTTGACAAAATCTTGGAAACACTAAAGAAAGGTGTGGGGATCCAGATTCTTACGAGATTTCAGCAAATCCAGTGTAATCTCAAACTTTTTCTTGAAACTTATTTTGCATATAATTCCTTAAAATTCATGAAATTAGTTTTGTGTTTTTTTAGCGGGGTGGAGGTTCAAGGTGGGAGGGCTGTAAACAGGTTAGTGGCATTTCAATAAGTAAATTCAAATAAACATAGGCACCACTCCATATCTATCCATCCATCTATAGACGTGCAGATGCTCAAGGGCCCTTCCCACTGATCTGAGGGCCCCATTTAGAAGTGAGTAGTCTGTCCCTCTAGGGGCGAGCCTGCAGCCCGACACGCTCACACACTTCAATGCAAACGCATGCACACACATGCAAACACACGGTAGGAGTGCACCGATAGTTCAAGAGCTCTGGATTCAGTGGACGCATTTTGGGGAAAAAAGTACTCACTGTAACAGACAGGATCGCTCGTCTGTGTTTGGAGTTGAGAGGAAACAGAGTCATCTGTTGCTGCTTTTTCTGTCTTCTTTTTTTAACTTTTGTGACTGTGTGTGAGGGAAGTGAGCAGAGCGGCGTGTTTTCAGGTGCGGCACGGACAGACGGACATGTGTCCGTTGTGAGAGAGGAAGGTAAGATGCAAGCTTGATGATGTCATTGTCATGTACACAGAGCTTTAAAGATCAACAAAACTGCATCTCTTTTTTTCATCTTATTCCATTTGATTATGCCGCGAGAGTGGCTGCCTTTCCTGCAGCTGATGTATTTTGTTTTTCTACTTTCATTCATTTTATCACTTTGCTGCTGTGAAATGTAAATTTCTCCAATGTGAGACGAATAAAGGCAAATCAAATCCAATCCAATAGAATTGAATTGTCATACCACCAACCCAATTGTCAAAAAGAAATATATTGCAGCTTATAAAACAACTTTTAATGCGCCAAGTATGACCTATTTGCTTTCATTGACTTTGTTTTAATTATGGAGCTGTTTGTGAACAACATTTATGCTTTTCTTTCGATATTTTGCCGATGTATTTTCATACACAACCCAACTTTATATGTGTTTCCAATCAAATCGTTACAAATCTTGTGTCTTTTCACGTAAATGTCAACAAAAATATTATTTTTTTAGTTTGGGGTTGAAAATATGATGTGTTTTGTACGATTCCCACACTCACACCCCCAAAGTCTCATCTCATCTCATTTTCCGTACCGCTTATTCCTCATTAGGGTCGCGGGGGTTGCTTAAGACTATCTCAGCTGTCTTCGGCAACGAGGCGGGGGACACCCTAAATTGGTTGCCAGCCAATCGCAGGGCACACAAAGACATACAACAGTCACTCTCACACTCACACCTAGGGACAATTTGGAGTGGTCAATCTGCCTGCCATGCATGTTTTTGGAGTGTGGGAGGAAACCGGAGGAGAACATGCAAACTCCACACAGGGAGGCCGGACCGGGACGCGAACCGGCGACCTCTGCACTGTGAAGCCGGTGTGCTAACCACTCGACTACCGGGCCGCCCCACCCCGAAAGTGCTATACATAATTATTTTGAATCCAAATCTCAACAATGAGAACAATTGAGATGCTTCAATAACGCTTCAAAATATGTATGAGACAACTACCACTGATTGGACTTAAAGAGCATCACAGGATCATGAAAGGTGCCCCGTGATTGACTGGCACCCAATTCAGGGTGTCCCCTGCCTCGTGCCCGAAGACAGCTGGGATTGGCTCCAGCACACCCCGCGACCTTAATGAGGAATAAGCGGTACGGAAAATGGATGGATGGATGGATCATGAAAGTCTGTAAAGCAAACACTTTCCAGTCAGGGTTACTCTTTGAAATTACATTTGAAATTTCAAAATGAATTAATCTTTTTCTGCCCTAAATTGAGTTGGAAATAATTGAATTTGTGGAAATACGTACAGACAACATTTATCAAGAAGTCACAATATGCACTGCTAATGTTTTTAGATTATTTAGAAAATAGAACATTTTTCAAAGCTTTGGAAGATGTTGAAGAACGTCTTCATAAATATCACTGTATAAATTCAAACTGAAACATCCACAAATATTTTAGTAGCTCATACAAGTCAGCTGTCGCTCGTAGCATAGACTGCGCAAAGGGTGCTGGTTCTGCAAGACATTCTTTTTCTGAGCATTGTAACCCTCATGACGATAAATGATTTGGAAAATGGATGGATGGGTGGATGGATGGATAGTTGTCTTTATGGCTCATCAACATGTATGTTTACCTGGTCCACTGCATTGAGATTCCAAAATGATTCTATTAGAGCAGTGGTCAGCAACCTATGGCTCGTGAGCCATATATGGCTCTTTTGGTGATTGCATCTGACTCGCTGATAAAACTGTATATTCTCGCTTTTTCACTGTTCATTTCCTGTTTGGGCAGCAGTTGGCGGAAAGCGCCATTTTGATTGGATGATACTGACCTAGCTGACCCTTGATGTCGAAACAGGTAAACGCCCCCTTTTGAACAAGTCCGCCAAGTAAAAAAATGAAGAGTATCGTGCAATTCAGGTTGAATGGACCAAAGGATTCGTCTTTGTGTAGAGAAAAGGTTCTGCCGTGATTCAAATTTGCAATCAAACAATACCATGAATGAAACACAGTGGTACTTTGTCAAGCCCCATGCTAACGTTAGCATCAATATACCTCTGTGAGAGACAGCAGAAAGCAAGTGTGGAGGCTAATGAGCGGTGTGCAGCCTAGCTAGCGGTAACTTCGCGTATGGACCTGGCAAGTTGACTTTCATTCCGATCGTTTGGCTGGACTTGTACCAATCATGAGCAACGGAAAACTATTCATATTCATGGTGAGTATGAATTTGTTTTAAATAATACATTCTGATATTTTGTTGAAATCACATGCGTGTGTGTTTATGTATGTGTGTGTGTGTGTGCGTGCGTGCGTGCGTGCGTGCGTGCGTGCGTGTGTGTGTGTGTGTGTGTGTGTGTGTGTGTGTGTGTGTGTTTGCGGCTCTCACTGAAAAACATTTGTAAATAGTTTACTTTTATGGCTCTCTTAGTTAAAAGATTCCGGACCCCTGCATTAGAGGGTGCCATTTTGGAACTGTAGTGTGATTATGGAACAGGTATTAATAACGCTGCAAAGAGGCCATGGTCTCTAAACATATTAAGCGAGACAAGACGTGCCAAGCTTTTGATTTATCTCAATGTATTCACTTTGGAACTTTAGTAGTATACATTACACATCGGTTTGCAGTATTGCATGACAAAAGAACACACACGTGCACACTACACACACCGACATAATTGTATTGGTGGGGGGGGGGGCATGGTATCGGATGTCTTGAGGTTGGAATCAGCCCTCTTCCGAATGTAGCCTAAAATCCAAAACGTCTTGGCCATCTGCCAATATGAGTTGAGCATAAACACAAACATCAACAATTTAACAGAGCTATATTCATCATTAAATGATCAAAAAATATTGTGCATGGCGACCAGTGGTACAATATGGAGGTGGGCCTATTTTAAATTAATTGGGGAGGGAGTGGGGGTTAGTCATAGCCAACTAAAAAAGATGCAACATTTATTATTGATTAATTTTTTATTTCTCATCTCTTTCCTGGTTAAATCTACATGTGATGTTTATTTCATGTGGTTCCTGAAGAGATATGTCAGTTCATATGTCCAGGGAAAAATGCCGACATAAAAAAAAAATAGATGCAGGAATTTCAATCAGAATTGGACATTTGGATCTGCAGTGTAAATCCAGTTACGGTGTCACATCCATGTTTCATGTAGCTGTGAGTCATGTGTGGAAAAGTCGTCCCTTTTATTTACATTTTCTACACTTGTAAAAGGAAGTATGAATTTCATTGCATTTCAATGTTTTTTACAATGCATGTGACAAGAAACACCTCTGATCTTCAATTGACAGTACATTGCTTTTATTTATATATTTGGTTTTATAAGTGAACATTGCAGGGGTTATGTCCCATTTTTTTAGCAGGCACATCCGCCCCCAAATACTGCTTACAGTCACCATGTGTCAAACATTCCACTTGGTGAGGACTGAGTGTGGAATATTCACTGTGCAGCGACGGACAAAAGCAAATGTGAGACAGTTTTATGGCTTTTGTCTAAAGGCCCCCTCTCTCCACTCGGTTTGAGGGTTCTCCCCAACTCCCCTACAAGGAGTTTGAATATGCTGGGGGCAGGGTCGAGGTTGGAGACTGTCAAAGAAAAACGGAATTTCTAAAGATATGTTGGAGATTTTTGACAAGTTGCCAAGAGAAAGACGACTCCAAAATGATATCATCGCTGTGTCCGTCCCTGCATGGCGCCCGCGTAGTCTAAAATGAGGACGTGTTGACAGGTAATAATGCCCTCTGTCTTTATCCACTTTCTATTAGAGTTCTGGAATTGGACAGAGGTTCTGGCTCTTGTCATAAATTCTGAAGTTTTCTCCAGTTTGTCCTACAGCAATGGTGCACTGTTCTTGTCTTTTTTTGCACGTTCAGGTTGTTTGCAAGCTCAGTGTCCTAAAAGTCCAGTCTCATAGTACGGAGGGCACATGTCCATCAATTGTGAAGTTTGCCGAGTCCACGGTGACGAGGTGCCAATTGCTTGCAGGCAGACATGCTGTCTGGCTTAGACTGGTTTGTGGAAAAAATAGGTCAGGCTGTACCTTTCTGAAGTTACGTGAAAAAAAGCTGTTTTCTCCCCTTCACTCAACTGTGGTCAAAACAAGTCTGCCTTGAAAATATGTTCACGGGTTGTGCCGTACTGTAACTGGAATGATAATGACCATGAGATTGATTCGACGTTTCATCTCTCTATCATTACCACTTTACAGTACTTCAGCATAATGCTAAACCGACTCTGATGACATTGAATTTGTTGCAAATCAGGTCACGAAAACAGACAAAAACTATTGTGAAAATGGTCCTATATTATCCGGCAGTCCTTTTATGAGGGTAATTTACCATACCTTTAATGGCACTCCTTTTTGCTCATTTCCATTGCTTCATTTTCAAATGAACGAGACACCCTGAATCACTGACTTCCAAACCCTTGCAAATTTGTTTTCAAAATGTCCCAATCGTAAACCCTGAAATACAACATCCAAACCACATATATTTTAAAAATATCCAATGTGGGTTTAGCCTTGGAGCGAAAGGACAATAGAAGCGGATGTTCCTTATATAGATTCAACTGGTGTTACTGTGCTTTCCTCTGGATGGCAGACCGACAAGTGATAGCACTTAGAGCCGTCACATAGCACTTTCGTGCCATGCTGCTCCCATCTGCTCACCTCAGAATGGGATTAGGTTACGCACATATGCTAGTACATGCGTGCTCATACAAATTCAACGCGGCGCGGCCGGGGTCACGACCTAGTCGGTTGTGTGTCGAGTTACTTGTTTTGTTGTCCTGCATCGACAAAGCCTTTTGGCATTTTCATCCGCGTCTCAATTACGCGCTCTGGTCTGTGTTTTCAATACAACTTTGTCCCCACTTTAGGTTTGAGCTGTCTCCAGTGATAAACACCAGATTGTGTAACATTCCATATTTCTATTTCAGACCGCAGTTGTTGACCCGACACTGTATCACTTTCATGTCAAGCCTGCTTAGTGGGGACAAAGAGTTACGGATTGATCAGAATCAGAATCAGAATCAGAATTATCTTTATTGCCAAGTATGTAGGACACACAAGGAATTTGTTTCCGGTAGAACACGCTGCACTAGTATCGTTGTCAAAAAAACTGCTAAGTGGCACTATACAGTTCCATTTTGGCTACTGTTGAAAGAGTTCAAAGAGTTAATGGCTTGGGGGAAGAAGCTGTTTAAATGTCTGCTGGATTTGGTGCGCATGGATCGGTAGCGCCTGCCTGAGGGGAGTAGCTGGAAAAGGTGGTGGGCAGGGTGCGGAGGGTCCAGTAGGATTTTCCGCGCCCTAGCTTGGATTCTTGCAGTGTGCAAGTCCTCAAGAGTGGGTAGGGCGGTGCCAATGATTTTTTCCGCCGTCCTAACTGTCCGTTGAAGTCGGATTTTGTCCATTTTTGTGGCGGCCCCGAACCAAACGGTGATGGAAGAACACAGGATGGATTCGATGACAGCCGTGTAGAAATGTTGCAGCACCTCCTGTGGCAGGCCATGCTTCTTTAGCAGCCTCAGGAAGTACATTCTCTGTTGGGCCTTTTTCAGGATAGAGTTGGTGTTGACCTCCCACTTCATGTCCTGGGAGACTGTGATTCCCAGGAACTTGAAGGTCTCAACGGTTGACACCAGGCAGTTGGATAGTGTGAGGGGTAGCTGTGGTGATGGATGTTTCCTGAAGTCCACCATCATCTCAACTGTCTTGAGCGTGTTCAGCTCCAGGTTGTGACGGCTGCACCAGAGCTCCAGCTGCTCCACTTGTTGTCGGTACGCAGACTCGTCGCCGTCTTTGATGAGACCGATGACCGTGGTGTCGTCTGCGAACTTTCTGAATTTGACAGCTGGGTGCGTTGAGGTGCAGTCGTTCGTGTAGAGAGAGAAGAGCAATGGAGAGAGGACGCATCCCTGCGGGGCTCCAGTGCTCGTGGTTCGTGTTGTGGATGATATATTTCCCAGTCTGACCTGTTGTGTCCGTCCTGTCAGGAAGCTGAGGGTCCACTGGCAGATCGTGCGGGACACACCAAGCTGGAGAAGTTTGGGGATGAGGAGTTCTGGGATGATGGTATTGAACGCAGAGCTGTAGTCCACAAAAAGGATCCTTGCGTAGGTTCCTGTGTTGTCAAGGTGGTCGAGGATGTGGTGCAGTCCGATGTTGACTGCATCCTCCACAGACCTGTTTGCCCGGTAGGCAAACTGAAGAGGATCTAGCAGAGGTCCGGTGATGTTCTTTAGGCGGTTCAGCACGAGGCGTTCAAAGGACTTCATGACCACAGACGTCAGAGCGACAGGTCTATAGTCGTTCAATCCCGAGGGTGCTGGTTTCTTTGGAACTGGGACGATAGTAGACGGTTTGAAGCAGGATGGGACTTCACACTGCTCCAGGGATCTGTTGAAGATTTGTGTGAAGACCGGAGCCAGCTGGTCAGCGCAGACTCTCAGGCAGGAGGGGGACACTCTGTCAGGTCCTGCAGCTTTCTTGATCTTTTGCTGCTTGAAGAGCCGTCTAACGTCCAGTTCGTGGATCTGTAGGGCAGAGGGCGGAGATACGATATGCATGATATGCAATGAGACTGTGAAAAAAAAATGTCAGATGTTCCTTCCGTCGTCACTGTTTCCCACAAAACGTGAGAGTTTTCAATCCCTTGTTATCAAACAGAGCAATGGGCCCATTTTCAGACGTCTCGAAAGATTATCTTGAATGATTTGCTGGGGTGTGATGTTTCCTCCCCTTTCTGCCTTGAAAACAATACAGGATCAGAATCAGAATCAGAATCATCTTTATTGCCAAGTATGTAGAACACACCAGGAATTTGTTTCCGGTAGATTTCAAATCTTTAATTGAGGTAAACAAATTCCAACTACCAGATTGAGTAATTGTCCTCCCTTATGATCAAAGTGACAACACAGACTGTTCAATATTTATGTTTATGAAACATTTATCAGGGGCACGTACATACTCGGTCAAATGTGTAAAACAGTTATGCACCTACATTTTTTTTGAAGTGCTCCAAAAATAAAGTGAAGTTGAGTTTTTTTCCCTTCCATTCCAATCAAAATAAGCGTGCTTGTAGTGGCGTTATCTCTATGTTCCGCATGCTGAATGGTTGGGCCAGATAATACACAATGTTAACTCTGTTCACTATTCATTATCGTCAATGATTAAACAGAGATCCCCATATACTGACAATCACGTCAAATTTTGGCTTTTTACTTCCCCGGATGACGATCAGAGTCGGCAAATGTCCCATTGTCGGACTGTGGGGTGTGTTAAGAGTGACATTTCCTCCCCACTCTGTTAAGAAAATGGAGAGCGGCAACAATTAGGAATGCTAAACCTGTTAAAATCCCTATGTGTGTGCACTTTGTGTAGCGGAGAGCAGATTGTGCCTGTCTCCCGTTAAAAAGCACTTAAAAACTGTGAGAGACCAGAAACATAGACTGTCCGTAACTTGGAGGTTTGGAATTCAATCCATATTGTGTTGTGTGGTCTAAGGGCTGAAATACTCTCTCTTGGAGGCATTCTTTGATTTTGGATCCAGATTGACCTGTGTGGTACCCCCTCCCCCCACCCCCTAGTAATGTCATGAAGTAACTGATGCAAAACATACAACGCTGTGACTGTGCTTTATAAATGTACCCCTCAAAAAAGATCAAAGAACTCACAAAGTTACGATGGAGTTTTTAAAAGAAGGTAAACAGATGTGGGAAGTTCAAACTTCCCTCATGGCAGTGAGCCCTGCCGCAGTTTCCATGTAAAACCTCTCAATGTCTTTATCTGCTGCTACACTACATTCCTTCCTGACAACTTCAAAGATACTCTGACAACGAGACGTCTGCACATTGTAATTATTTGGTTGATGTAGTTTTCATTCGCGCAGATTAGCAAAAACAAGACAGATGATGTCTAATCGCAAAAATATGCAAGTAATATATGTGGTTAATATCTCACATCAATGACATTTTGCATGGTACTTTGAAGTATGAGCCAGAAAGAGTGGTTAAAAACATGAGCAAATGCAATGGAAAATGTTGCCAAAATGTTGTTGTATCATTGCCACCTTTTTTTCTCCACCTCAGGTTACTGTTTGATCGCAATAGCAACTCTGCGCATGATGACATTCAGTCATATCTTATTGTTCTGGACGGAAGCAATACCGTGTCGTTTTTTGTACTCAGGGTGTTAACTTGCTGTATGTCAGCAAACTGACTCTATATGTTAACATTTTATCAAGTTGTATTCCCCCCCCCCCAAAAAAAAAAAAAAAAAAACGATTGATGTAACATGATGTGAATCCTATCGAATGCGCCTTGTGTAATCCGGTTGCTACCTTGGCATTTCATCAGTTTTCATTAGAATCAGAACCTGACTAAAAGGGGGATGCTGAAAGCCTATATCCAAGATCACTGAAAACCCCAAAAGGTATTGTACAAACATTGTAATAATGTGTGCTCAGAATGACGAGAAAGTGGAGGAAGGATGAAACTGCCCTGAGGAAACCGCTTCCCATTTCAACGCCATAATAATAAAAAAAAATATCACCAGTATCGAGCCAGAAATTAGTATGCTTGGAGAACTAAGGAAGTTGGAGTATCAGGTGAATGTATTGATGTTTTAAACAGTTGTAGATCAAGACAGCATTTATCAGCCAAAATTACAAAGCCATTTGATTGATTCGTGATATTCATTCATTCTTTTTTTTCCTGTAGAAGTAGGAGCCCCTCCTCTTCACAAAGGAACCCCAGTGGAGTTCCCCGTCAAATAAACGCATGTGAGACATGCTGGGAGATGAGACATTTCTTGTTCCATCTGAATTCAGCATTCGGATCATAGCTTTTTAATTGCTTCTTTAACCTTTTGACATGGGACCTGATTACAGGATCTGTTGTAAAACATTTACTGCCTTTTTCTCTTCAATATTCGTTGTACAAATGCATTTCAAAGTATTTCTCACATGGTACAAATGCACATTGTTAAGGAAGACTGCCTTGAAAGACTTTAAAACTGGCATAAAAACACCAGTTTTGTGGCCTCGTGGCGGCCCTGCCTTTTCACTGAGCCGTGAACTCACATCGACTCACAGGGGAGATGCATGCTTGCTCAAACGCAATGTTACCAAAAAGAAAACAAAACAAAAACTAACAAAAAAATAAATGTAATGGGTGACTGGCCATTGCCAAGAAAAACAAAGAACATCTCAAGAGGTAGGAACTATTTACCACGTTGTTACGTCTGCTCTGTGGCAGGGACTCGACAAATCGCCCGGCTAATTCACCCTGTCATGGTGAGATTGAGGGATGCGATAATGCCGTCCTCCACAGGGCACCTGGGTTGTCACTAACTGCCTCATTAGGGGTGGTCTGTGTCTGCGATTTCCCATGGCCACACCGCTTCACCGCCATCTGCTGTTTGACAACCTGCACCGGGAAATGTCCTTCAGAAAAGTTTGTCCACTCGTAATTGCTGGACTACATTTTAGGATCATTAAGAATGAACCAATGGCCAAACACTCCTTGCCTTTTTGATGTTACGGTCAACCTGAGTATGTGAGCGGGTTATAAAAGGGGTGGATGGTTATTTCTTTTATTTTTCACGTGAGAAACTGGAGTGGTTGTTTGTTTCAATATGCTGACTTCTAATTTGTTCAATCTTAATTGAATGTGTCAATGCAAAGGATGAAATTGTATTGTTTTTACACAATTCACATTTGCTTTGGATGTTTATATTCATCATCGATTGGAACTTTTTTCAACGTATATTGTCCATCTTATCTATGGAATTCTGGTTTGTGAACATCTGTATTGAGAACAACTCCTCGATGGTGGTTTACGTGGTTTGGATTTGAGATCAGCACAGCTTCTCGGGGGGGATAAAGATTGGGGGGTGATATTGGCTTGTCACATCATTTATGTGGCAAAGAATACCAACATGCAAGTCGGACACGTTTAGACACTTCAGACTCAAACATACATTCACTGTAGGACATAAAGTATATAGTATTATAAACAGGTATAAACAGAGTATGTGTCTTGTTAGGTTGTTGAAAATATGGTTCATGTTCATGATGAAGAAACAAATGACAATGTTCATGGCGTAAAAGACCAACACCACATAAAGCAGGAACTGTTGTTAAACCCAAGTTATGCAGTGAGTCAGCATTTGTTTATTTGATTAGTAAATGGAATCAAATGCCCTTTCTGAATCTTGTTTTTGTTGTCTGACAATTTGGCGGGGTCACAAAACGTAAAAAAAAAAAGGCATGGGGGATGTTTATTCTCACCAAAAAAAAAACACATTTCCTGACTTTTTTTGTCAAAAACCGGGGGCTTTTGACAAAAACCCATGATCTGCTGCTTATTGCTATGAACTAGAAAAAATCTGTGAAGAAAACATTCGTTCTAATGGGAAAAGTAAGTACTGTATCCTATTTCTGATAGTGGGTAAGGTGCTTCGAGTGTCACCGAGCACTTTTGTCCAGTTCTTAATATACAGTGTCTATCAAAATATGATAAAACAGCTGACAATATTAGTAACAGTGCTTTGAAAACAGCTAAAATAAATTTAATCCGTGGCTGTCAATGGGTGCTAATGTTTTTCGGCTTGTATGATTAACTAGAGACCAATAAACTCATGACGGAAGAATGGGTGATCACGTGTATGGAATGGGTGACGTATATATACCTGAGCAATACAACCATAAAGGTGTGAATATTAATGGTACCTTAGGCCCTTTTCATGATGTGTGTAAACAATAAGCACCAGCGTATTGCAGTGTATTGCAGATGGCAAAACATGACCCCTGCTGACCTGATCTGAAAACAATGACTAAATGTGTGTTTCATTCATTGAAAACAAGTTTGTCTCATTTTTTTAAATAAAATGACTGTATTCCAGCAGAACATTTAGGTGAGGCGGATGAACTGAAGGTATGGCGTAAATAGTTTGACCGAGGTGGTAGAGGCGCAGTCGCCCCTTCAAAAGATTTTAATTTTCATACAGGTGTGGATGAAAAAGTGATTATTTGGATTGTCTTCATGTATTGAGTCCAAATATAAGGCAATGACTGTGTGTCTGTCCTGTCTGCTATTAATTCAAGCAACTGAACAAAAGAAGCAAGCCCTCAATGAACCCAGTAATCTGTTTCTGAGTTTCCACACCATCTGTTTCTGAATCTGCGTGCCTTTTTGAAATCTCCTTGTCAACTGATGCTTTACATATCCACTTCATGGCAGCAGATAGAAGAGGGTGAAAATCACGATTTAAACCATTTCCCGTCTTCAATGCCTTAGTCAAATGACAAGCAGGGTTTGTTTACTAGTGGTGCCTAATGAGACATTGCTTGACTTTTTGCTTCCCAAATTCCATGATCTGACCACATGGTCTAAAGGCCTATATGATAACATTCCATCAGTGGACCAAAAACAAATTCGAACTTTTTTCAGTAAACCCTGTTCTAATAAAAAATAGGGTAGCAGGGTAGCTATCGCACAACGAGACGCCAAAAAAATAGCCCTCTGGTGTAATTTGGATTGGATTGGATATGCCTTTATTCGTCTCACAGTGGAGAAATTTACATTTCACAGCAGCAAAGTGATGAAAGGAATGAAAGTAGAAAAAAAAGACAAAGTCTATCCAGTTGGGGAGTCAATAAAATAGATGGAGAGTGACAGCAGGAGTCGAGAAGCTCACAGTTCCGTGCCATGTGAATTAAACAAACTCGAGTGTTTCCTGGCAGCCTCGGCCTGGGGTGCCCACTGTTATCTTTGGCAAAGCAGCCTGCACATGGGCAGGGGGTGACAACGGTAAACAAACCCAATGACGTCCGTGGCAGATTTAAATCCAGACACTGACGTGGGGCCACTTTACAATGTCGACCCGGGCAAAGTCTGACACCTCCATCAGCATTAACTGACCGTAAAGTCTCAATGAAGTTAAAATCAAACTTAAAGTATAAATATGTGGTACCTTTATTCATTTTTATTCAGACGTGTTTCTATTTCTAGCAAGCAATTGCAAAGACTGCAATTTTGAAGAAATAGATAGCAAAAAAAAAAACTTTCAAGCTATTTGTTTCTCTGATTGGGTGTTTTACATCCAATATTTGGAGAAAAATAAATATGGTCAGAACACTATAAAAAGCTACAGTTTTGTATTTGTCTCTTTTTTTAGAGCTACTGTGTGTTTATATCAAACAACAGCAGCTAATCTCCCTTTTTTTCCCCCAGCGAAGTGACCGCATCTGTGGTTTTGCCACATTCTCGCTTCCTGCGCAGTGGAGAGGGGAAGTGGAAATGTACTAATAATAATTTGGGAGCCATGACCGTCCATGCATCTATTATCTCTACCGCCCAGCCTCAATGGGGTCAGTCCCTCCTGGGAATGGCAAATATAGTATAGTAGGTTCCTTTTAAAAGGTTAATGTTCTGTATGTTAAGAATGGAAGGAAAAAAGATGTACATATACATCAATATGATTTTTTAACACCGATGAATTAAATTTATCTTAGCTGTTTTCAAAGCAGTGTTACTAATATTGTCAGCTGTTTTATCATATTTTGATAGACACTGTATATTAAGAACTGGACAAAAGTGCTCTGTGACACTCGAAGCACCTCACCCACTATCAGAAATAGGATACAGTACTTACTTTTCCCATTAGAATGAATGTTTTCTTCCCAGATTTTTCTAGTTTATAGCAATAAGCAGCAGATCATGGGTTTTTGTCAAAAGCCCCCGGTTTTTGACAAAAAAAGTCAGGAAATGTGTTTTTTTTTTGGTGAGAATAAACATCCCCCATGCCTTTTTCTACGTTTTGTGACCCCGACAAATTGTCAGACAACAAAAACAAGATTCAGAAAGGGCCTTTGATTCCATTTACTAATCAAATAAACAAATGCTGACTCACTGCATAACTTGGGTTTAACAACAGTTCCTGCTTTATGTGGTGTTGGTCTTTTACGCCATGAACATTGTCATTTGTTTCTTCATCATGAACATGAACCATATTTTCAACAACCTAACAAGACACATACTCTGTTTATACCCGTTTATAATATATACTTTATGTCCTACAGTGAATGTATGTTTGAGTCTGAAGTGTCTAAACGTGTCCGACTTGCATGTTGGTATTCTTTGCCACATAAATGATGTGACAAGCCAATATCACCCCCCAATCTTTATCCCCCCCGAGAAGCTGTGCTGATCTCAAATCCAAACCACGTAAACCACCATCGAGGAGTTGTTCTCAATACATATGTTCACAAACCAGAATTCCATAGATAAGATGGACAATATACGTTGAAAAATGTTCCAATCGATGATGAATATAAACATCCAAAGCAAATGTGAATTGTGTAAAAACAATACAATTTCATCCTTTGTATTGACACATTCAATTAAGATTGAACAAATTAGAAGTCAGCATATTGAAACAAACAACCACTCCAGTTTCTCACGTGAAAAATAAAAAAAATAACCATCCACCCCTTTTATAACCCGCTCACATACTCAGGTTGACCGTAACATCAAAAAGGCAAGGAGTGTTTAGCCATTGGTTCATTCTTAACGATCCTAAAATGTAGTCCAGCAATTACGAGTGGACAAACTTTTCTGAAGGGCATTTCCCGGTGCAGGTTGTCAAACAGCAGATGGCGGTGAAGCGGTATGGCCATGGGAAATCGCAGACACAGACCACCCCTGATGAGGCAGTTAGTGAGAACCCAGGTGCCCTGTGGAGGACGGCATTATCGCATCCCTCAATCTCACCATGACAGGGTGAATTAGCCAGGCGATTTGTCGAGTCCCTGCCACAGAGCAGACGTAACAACATGGTAAATAGTTCCTATCTCTTGAGATGTTCTTTGTTTTTCTTGGCAATGGCCAGTCACCCATTACATTTATTTTTTTCTTAGTTTTTGTTTTGTTTTCTTTTTGGTAACATTGCGTTTGAGCAAGCATGCATCTCCCCTGTGAGTCGATGTGAGTTCACGGCTCAGTGAAAAGGCAGGGCCGCCACGAGGCCACAAAACTGGTGTTTTTATGCCAGTTTTAAAGTCTTTCAAAGCAGTCTTCCTTAACAATGTGCATTTGTACCATGTGAGAAATACTTTGAAATGCATTTGTACAACGAATATTGAAGAGAAAAAGGCAGTAAATGTTTTACAACAGATCCTGTAATCAGGTCCCATGTCAAAAGGTTAAAGAAGCAATTAAAAAGCTATGATCCGAATGCTGAATTCAGATGGAACATGAAATGTCTCGTTGGCAAGGAGTTGATTGTATTCCTCTTGCTCTCAAGGACAACTGCCAAACTCTTCAGGACCTGGTTGTGCCTCCAGGTGTAACGGCCTTGTGTGAAGTTGGTATTACAACCGGTCAGGATGTGTTTGAGAGTTCCTGGACTTCGACAGAGGTCACAGGTTGGATCTTCGCCATACCATTGGTGGAGGTTTTTTGAAGATGGGTGCACATCATTGATAGCTCTGATGATGAAGCTGATGTTGCTTGCCCAATATCCCAGAGACCCCTCCAGCTGAGCTTTCTCTTCTCCAGGCTTTCATTTCCGTCCAGTTGATGGGGGGGGGGGGGGGGGGGGGGGGGTTAAGCTTGTGATTGGAAGCTCAAGGACACCTTTGCCATAGAGGCTGATGTTGGACAGACAGCGTGGAACACCAAACCATCTTTTCACATATCTATTGATGGCTCGTTCCATCTCTGTGGAGTGTTGTTGATGTATTCCAGATTATTGGTGATGTCCTGCTTTAGTTGCTGCACTTGATCTTTGTCTCTTAGGCTTGCATTGTACCACCTGCCCAGGCTTTTGACCGGTTCCTCAGACACCATTGGTAATGGGTCATCACCAATGCAAAACTTCACATTTTTTAGCTCTCCCTTGACTATTGAGATGCCATGTGACTTGTTCGGCTTGATTTTCATCCGGGCCCATTTGATATTTTCCTGCAGTTTTCCAAGTACCTGCCTGGTGCAAGCTGCAGTAGTGGTCAATGTGGTCGTGTCATCCATGTATGCCCGGATAGGTGGGAGGTGGATCCCATTCCTGGTTCGCTCACCCCCCACCTTGAGGCCCTGATGATGACCTCCATGGCCATTGTGAAGGCCAGGGGTGAAATCGTACAACCTGCCATGATGTTATGAAGTCAGATTTTGTGAAGCACAGTTGCAGGTCTTCGAAGTAGGCTTTTACCAAGGCAGTAATGGGTAATGGAACATGGAAGAAGTTGAAGGATTCCCAGAGAACGTTATGGGGAACTGAGCCAAAGGCATTGGCCAGGTCGAGGAAGATGACATGCAGACCTCTCTTTTCTTTCTTTGTACAGGGAGAATGCCAATCCCTCAAAGAGAATCAAGATTGAAACCAAGGATGTTTGATTTTGAGATGGATGGATGGATGAAAGACACAGTTGACAGTAAACAAGGTGGTCATTGTACTTCTAAACAGTTAACTAAAATGTATTTCCCTTCAATGGATATTCATTTTCAGGTTCCTAGAAAAAAACAGTGGCTGAAGGTGAGTGCATGGGCCATGGAAGAAACCACCCACAAATGGCCAAATCGATTCATCGAAGGGAGGGAATTGGGGCAAGTACGGTGGACGTCTGAGTAAGGACCGATGACGTCCAACAGAAGACATGCTGGATGACACCTCTGTTCCGACATTTTTGCTGCAGCAATCCGTCAGGTGGGACAGTAATCTGACCCAGTCTAAACTTGGCCAAATCCCATTTGGATACTTGTTAAAAAATGTGGGGATTGTCAGCCTTACGGTTTTGAGGGGAAATCTCATTGGAATCCGATATGCCGGCACTCCGAATGCAACCTAAATACAAGCCAAATAATGAGAAAACGAGACACACCTGGACAAGACACGAGTGGATGGAGGGAGCTATTAGTTTATACAAGGGACCACGTTGATGATGACTGCTAAAAATGAACAAGACATGAAACAGGCACACAAGCGGACATAAAATCAAACACAACTAAACATAATCTAACAACAAAAAATGTCCTGTGTTGGCCTTTATATACATTCTGACAATATTTTGAGGTGCTGAAAACCAGCTGAACAGTTTGTGCTTTTACTTCAAGAGCAACATCTCTAAAAAGTTTTACTGTCATTTTTTTTTAATTCAGGAATCAAAACTTCAAACAAGTTTGGAAATTGAGCATCACGTATAGTGAACTCGCAATATTATGCCCTTAGGGTGTGCCACCAAAGTGTCTGATCCTTTGTTTTCTGGCAACTGATTGGTGCGCGGTAGCCTGGAGAAATATTTACAAAACTGAAACTTGTGTTGGTCCCTGAGTGGAAAATGTATTTCTAAGCGCAACAAGTTTCCCACTGGGAGGGCGGCCCGGTAGTCGAGTGGTTAGCACACCGGATTCACAGTGCAGAGGGTGCCGGTTCGCGTCCCGTTCTCCCCGTGCCGGCGTGGGTTTTTACCTGGTCCTCCGGTTTCCTCCCACACTCCAAAAACATGCATGGCAGGCAGATTGGCCACTCCAAATTGTCCCTAGGTGCGAGTGTGAGAGTGACTGTTGTACATCTTTGTGTGCCCTGCGATTGGCTGGCAACCAGCCTAGTGCCTGAAGACAGCAGAGATAGGCTCCAGCACCCCCCCGCGACCCTAATGAGGAATAAGCGGTACAGAAAATGGATGGATGTTTCCCACTGAAATTCCACCCTCTGTCAAACACTGGTGATCGGCCATCTGCCAGACACAGCTCAAGTTTGTAACCCCAGATGGTGTTAAGGTGCCTCAAATTGTCATCTAAAATAAACATATCTTTATCGGGGTCTAATCTCCGTTTCAATCTCAGTGCTCCTGATACCATAGTCCTTGCACAGTGTAAATGACTCAAATTTCAAACCGCAGACGGCCAGACAAGACACAGAAAATAAATTAAAAAGTCAAGTGTGGGGAATGTGTACTCTCGCCAACATGCCATTGAACATTGTAGTAATCTTTTGATCGTGGCTGTGAACGAATGAATTCACTCAGAATTTCATGTCCTTTAGAATGGGTTTGACAAAAGAACACCACAAAGAATACAATATTTCCAGTAACTCCAAGCAGAAGCCGCATTCTTGGTTGTCATGATACATGCACTACATCATCACTACAGTAAAGTCTCGTTATATCGATATCGGATATATCGATAGTCTTGGTTATATCGATACTATTTCTATGCACGCACGGAGAAAATTACATGCAAACAGGGTCGGATATATCGATAGTCCCAGTTATATCGATATTGTTCGTACTCCCTTGAATATCGATATAACGAGACTTTACTGTATTTGTTTGCCTTGAATTTTGTTGAGAGGCTAATTATGTTACAAGAGGTGGAAAGTGGGAAGGGATCAAGGATAAACAGCTAAAGGGGAGCACAAGGGTGCTTCCTGAGGTTCATGAAGCACTTCATTATTGCTGGGTTAATTAGTAGCTCATATGGCTATAAAATGAGCTGGAACTCCGTTTTTATCAACCCGGCGGGTGTGTAATCAAACTTGGTAATTCAATACATTACACACAATCTGCTGCTTCTACTCCTTTCTTGAAGTGGAAAACAGTTGCTCTGCTGCCATTTGGAGACGTCAATATGAGAATTCACAGAGTCAAGACCAAACAATTGAGCAGTAATGTGAAATGTATAGCCTGTGTAAAAGTGTTTGACGGCATCAATTCAGATGAGTTTTGGCAGTCTGTGATTCACAGTCAGTTGATAGACATTTTTATAATGAAACATCACAGTTCAGTGCAAACTCCAGCGGTCTTTTTATTGATCTCTGCTGCTTCAAACCTTGTTGATTTTGGCTGCACTGTTGTTCAATTTAAGTATATCACTTGATTCAATCACAAAGATAATATATCCCATCAGCCATGCAATTAAGAACTGCCCATTTTATCAATAAATTGCATTTTTATTTGTCTTTTGACCTCATCACCTTTTAAGGCCCTATATACCATAGTCCACAACTCGCCAGCATGCGTGTGTTCATCCCTCCCCAATTAGTGTATTATGATTCTTTTTTTCCCCTGTAGTCCCCATAATTCCTTATAATTCCCGGATTTTTGGCTTCCCAAAACTGACTTCCTTTCATTTCAATCCTTTGAATCTCAAATGACAACAATGAAGTCTGGAAAACAACAACAAAGAAAACAGGATTCAGAACGGTTACATTGCAAAGCAATTTACTGGAGTTCTTGACCATCTTGTTCAAATGATCCTTGATAATTATGTTGTGTTTGGATGAATAACGTAGCACAGCAGTCCACAGTCTTTCTTAGACAACTGATCATGTTTATGTCAAGACATATCAAAGCATAGGAACAATCAACCCCTGTAATAATGATAACCTGTAACCAGGTAATGTGATTATCTATCCACTGTAGTAACCACTGTTCCCTGAAAGGGTGAAAAATAAATTATGGAATACAAAAGGCAAAATGTATTTTTGGAACCCGGTACTTGTTTTTGTCTTGGGTGAGCCTGTCACATCTTGAGGTATTTTTTTTATTGGGAAAAAAAAACAAACTCCAAAGGCTTGTCATCCTTGCTTGGATGCAGGGGTTTGAAGGGCGTCATTGCCACATTTGCAACCCCCTGGCAACATTTTACCCTCAGTAATACAGAAAGACAATGTGTGTTTCGCAACTGCTGTCTTCGTCCAGGCAACTTTGAGCTGCAGAGATATTATGATGAGATCTGTTCCATCAAGCGCTGATGTATGATGCCTTGTTCTCTTTTAAGATTTGTGAAAAGATCGACCACTGCATATCTCATTTTGCAGATGAAGGCGCCCATCCCACACTTTTTCTCTTATTCTGGCACAAATGTCCAATAATAATGTATCTATGACAGTTTAAACTAAAAATTTTAGGTGCACATATTATAAATGTGACTTCATTCTTTTATGCTGTTATTGATTAATCTTCCCCATTCCTACTTCTCGGTATCACAACTGTTTTACCATCACCTCATGTTCACTCATTTGTTTTGTCAGAAAAAAAGTAGAGTAATCGTGAGTGGCCCGGTGAATACGGATCATTCAACCTCTAAGTCTGATCAAATATCGGTGTGTCCGAAACCCATTACAGGTAGCATTTTTATGATTTTTTTTCAACCGTATATCTGTGTTGGCTCTCAGTCGTAGAGGAGTGGTCCATCAATAAAAATGTTTCTTCAGCTGGCATCTGTACTTCTTTGAAGGTGTCGGACGTTTCGCTCCTCATACAAAGACAGAATAAAATAAGTAATCAGATTGGAATAAAGGCAAATCCAATCCAATCCAATTAGCTTCAGGGAGTAGTCCACTTCTCTCCCAACCTCAAAGCAGGGGCCTCTTAGAGCAGAGGTATGGCACCTCCACCTCTGTCCATAGGGCCAGTTACCAGCATAACTTTAGTTCACTGACGAAGCTCTTCAGTGAGGAGCAAAACGTCTTTTCATCATTTTAACCGTACAGGAGGAACTGACAGTGTCAATGGCAACTGCTCTGAACTTTTGCCAACTATTGCAGGCAAAGCATTAAATTAGTTATCTGGATGAAAAGCAGAGAGTGAAGGGTGAGAGTGACTGAAAGCAGAGTGTAACTTATTTTGTGGGGCTGACCTTTGTTGTGAGCAAACAGGTTTAAAGGCAAGACAAAAGGAAAGAGCTGAGAGGTAGGATGGTTGAGGAGAAAGGGCGAAATGCCTGCAGGGCTCCATGGTGAAGCGGCTCGGTGGTCACAAACACAAGTGTGTGTACATGTTCTCCAATGGACTGAGAATCGACAAACACGCGCACACACACACACACACACACACACACACACACACACACACACACACACACACACACACTCATGCACATACACACAAGGGCACACACACACACATACGCACACACACACACACACACACACACACACACACACACACACACGCACGCACGCACGCACGCACGCACGCACTCCTGATTGCTCCTCCCTGGTTTCATCCGATGCCCTGTTCTTCCTCCAGGGCAGCACAGAGTGGAAACCAAATCCATCCACGCGCCATGACGAAAGTAGGCTCTTGCGGTCCAAGTCTAAATGAAGATGGGGCTCAGTGCTGCATGTCTGGCAGCAATTATGGCAGCCAAAACAGCAGGAACAGGGTGCTATCCCATCCAGGAGTCCCATTAGTGGGATTGATGTTGTTGGCCATCCTCCCGCTTGGAGCGAGCTTCAAACAAAGTATCCCTCGACTCAAACTGAGCCAAAGAGGTAAGGGGTGACAGACTGTTGAATTGTATGATAGTTTTGGGGATGTTTCTTCTATGGCCACCTATTTCAACTATTCAGTGTTTACCTCAATGTATTATTAGCGGCACAATATTATTAAATAATAATGTATTGCTTCGTATTGCCATATCTGAGTTATGAGTTCAAAGCGACAACAGATGCTGGATCACAGACAGACTAAAATACACTTTTTTCCCCCTTCAGGATTGACAGATTGGTCTGTTAATATTGTGTATCCTCAGTATAGAATTAATTCTATAAAACAAGAAACTGTTAAATGCGTATAGATTTGATCATGAGCAGTGCTTCCCAAAAGGGGTGCCAAACTGTTTATTGCCATTCTCGGTTGAATTTTTTGGTCAAACTAAACAAGATAATTACATGTTGAATATTTAAAATCAACAAAACTTTACTTTCCGTGAGCTTAATACTAAAACACAATGCAAATTGCAATAGATGAGATAACAAATGCCAAGGACAAATGTAATGCATCCAGTGGCCAAGTCACACATACCCAAATTGTGATGCATTCATCATGATTTACATAATGTATTACTTGTTTCTCATCTCGTGCAATATTTAATGATGTTGTTTCTAAAGTGTATACTTTATAAGGTGAATATGTTCCTTTTTTTAAGAAAAGACGATACAATAGTTTTGTTTTTGAGGGAGGCTGGAATGAATTAATGGCATTTGTATTCATTTAATTGGAGGAAGCAAATTTCAGATACCCGTGTTTTCAATTAAATTCCGGATGGAAGAAATTAAACTCGTCAATCCTGCCACTATTGTATTTTGGATTAAATTATTCATAATGAATCATTAAACTAATGTTTGGATGGGACACATAAATCCAAAATGAGAACACAATGTATTCCTTTTTAGAGAAAAAAGGTTGAATAAATGAAACAAAGTGAGTATGACAGGCCATACTTTGCCCATCCTCAGTAGGCACGACGATAGCTCTCAAGCATAACTAGCCATTGATTTTCTTGCAGGCTTTCTCTTGCGAAAAGTTAGAAATAAATTTCCAAGATGTGAAAGTTCGCGCCTCCAACGTCAAATAACAGAAAATAATACCACTAACCCCACAACTACAAACACAGTGCAGCCTTGTCTCAAGTTTCTTCCATGGCTTGTTGCCAAGATAGTTTTGTTTGTTTTCTTATAATTTGTCATCTGAAAAGTACTGAGAGCCCATTCAAGAGTGAAGCGTAGAGCAGCTCTATTTGTCACTAACTTCAATTTCCTAGCAAGGCTGTCTGGTTTGGTCCGTTGAGTGAATTTTAGCCAGTTACTTCTGCTGTGTGCTCCATGGGTATTAGCTTTGAACCACAAAGGTAAACCCACATGATAGCATGCCTTAATATTCATTTCAGACTTCAGCTGAACACAACTTCAAAGTCGTTTTTATTTATTAATTTTAATCATTTGCACAATATATTCCTGAGAGAAACCACACACTTGTAGTTCATTCTTGCTCGTAAACCCAAATCCCATCAGTGACCTGAAAGTAAACCAAGGCTGACCCAATGTGCAGAGCTCTGACCCGGTCAAAGGCATCCAAAATGCTACATGGCTGCAAATAGATCCATATTTATGTTCAGAATGTCTCACATAAATAAAATGCAAGTAGCTGTGGGAATTCTGATCGCGCTCAGTAATGTTTACTCGGCAGCTAAGGTAGGCCTTCTATAGTCCTCTTCCCAAGCCATGATGTGGAGTCCAAATCTCTATTATGTAGTTTTGCATCACATTCCTGTTTTCCATGGGCTCAGCTGGTTTTGTGCTAAGGGAAATACCCTCTTAGACCTTAGAGTGTGTGACAGTCGACAAAAATTCCATGTTTGGTTATTTTGGTCAGACACATCTTTGTTTCATCACTGCACATTCTTCAAACACCATAATGGAGTGGACCTTCCACAGCTCCAGGAAGGGCAAAAATGATCAAAGCCACAGCATCATCCATGGTTCAGAGGCACCATCAGCTAACAGGTGCCTTTCTCCTGTCAAACAGCTTTACAGTTAATATCTTGGCAGTAGAATGACAATTTACCTTCATCACAACACTAACTGCCTTCCTAATTTTAATGTTAACGTGGCTGATACTTTCTTCGCCGTGACTTGGTGTCAAAAGCAGGTAAGACTTAAGTAATTGTATTAACAAATACATGAGAAAACTAAATCCAGAACAAAGTCCTGAACATAAGAATCTAAATTAACAAAAAAAAACTCCATGACAAAAGCAAAAACAAAACAAACAAAAAAAAACAACAAAAGAAAACATGTCATGACATAGCTACAATTAAATATCCATTGAAGCAAGACACAAAACCCAACGAAAACAAAAGCAATGACAAAAACAGAAACAATGACTCGACATAGAGTGGTCAGGGCGAGAATCATTTAATAGTAAACCTGCCAATGAGATGATGACCAACAGGTGTGCCACTATGGGAGGAGCTCAACAGAGCCTCCTATTGGTCTCAAACAGAACAATTGTGACACATGAAGGAAATTTTGAAGGCATGGCGTGCAATGAACTCGTTTTGGCAGCGGTGTATTCATATTTCGAGGCCCACAAATGCTCAGTTCTAGTTATTATGCAATGCAAATAGTATTTGACATGGCTGTATTTTGATTTTATGAAGACAATGGGCCTCTAGTGGGTCGGGGGAGAAAAACAGGGTCTGCAAATACGGCGGCTTTGGGTCAAGAAGGGCATGCTTTTAATTCTATAACATTTACTTCATCTTCTGCAGTGATGACAGGAAACAGACCTAGTACCAAACTGACCAGGAAGAAAATAATGTATAGGAGGTGTGTCCAAAGACCGGCTTACCCTGAAAACTGTAGTTTGATATTTGAGTTTATTCCGGGTTGAGTGAATGCTTGCGCTTCTGGCTGCCACTGCTTACCCATAGAAAAACGTCTCCTGTGACTGTAAAGTGTACTTGAGAGTTTTGAAAGGCGCTTATATTTTCGTTTGTCTTGATCAGGTTGGATGGGATTAAAAATGGGCTCATCAGAGAAACAGCCAAGGTTAGATGTTTTTGAGAACAGAATTAGATGGTTTGAACAATCCACATGAGAGATACATTTCATGAGGGAGGACCCAAGTGCAGTTGGTCTAAGAAATGTGGATGCATGACAGTCTTGAGATGGAAACGCACGATGCGCTGACCCTTAATGGGACAAGCTCGTTGGTAAAGTATGAGGGTATCCTCCTGTAAAACCTCTGCCACGATTTACAAGAAACACTTTAACAGGAACATTAGGATTATGCTTATCCAAAATGTCAGCCCCTACAAGGGTAAAGCAGGGAAGAAGACAAAACATATGACTTCACTAGACAGCCCAGAGGCTTACTAATTAGCACGTCCGCCTCAAAAGTTCAAACGTTCTGCATCAGATTCCATTTCCTGCGTGTAGTTTGCATGCTGTTCCCATCGGCTCAGTGAACACTTTAAATTGTTCATAGTTGTGAATGTGAGTGTGAATCATTGTTTATCCACATGAGCCCTGCAGTTGACTTGGAATCAGTCCAGAGTTATAAGCTGCCCATTACCCAAAGTCAACTGTGATGGGCTCCACCTTACCCTTGACCCTCACGGGTACAAGCGGTGTTGAAAACAAATGGATGGATGACTTTATTACTGCGTTTGCGTATCATAGTTACAGACTATGCCATATTTTGATTTATGCACATATTCTGCTGTAGACACATAGGGACCCCGTGATTTGTACCTTCAACACTGAGTCATCATTTTTAGTGAAACTTTAAACCACCGCTTGAGTAAAAAAGGTGAAGTTACATGCTGTGACAATATTGATCGACTTTAAAAGGAATGCTTGGTTAGCTGGCCATGATAGTCGTACAAAAAGGGATTTTGGTTTTATCAGCGCTGTCTCAGCCACACAACTGATGTTTTACTCAAGCTGGTGTGAGAGAATGCTTTACGAGAGGATGCAAATCAAGAGCTGCTGACTGTCATGGCTCTCCTCTTTGAGGAAAGGTGAACGGCAAGGTGCTAAGAAATATCGGCTAAGCAGGCTGATTTAAACGGACTGACTGCGCTGCATGTTTGCAGAACAGATTACCGCTTACTGATGGTGCAAGCGGGCCTAATCTCCCTCCTTTGCCCAGAGTATGAGGTATGTGGGGGTAAAAGATATGAACAAGAGGGGGTGCATTTGCACTCGGGGAGGCATTAAGCCGGATTGTGATGAGTGGATGAGATGGAGAAGTTCAAATATTGAAGGCTGGTAACCTCTCCGGTCATTCACACCAAAAGGGTAATCACAGTGTCAATCCTTTCAGAGTAACTCCCTCGGGACTCCCCACACAGTGAGTCAGAGTTTATCCATGGCACGATGCTTCATGGATGCACTGAAGAATAGAGGAGTTTTTCCTCCAACTGCCATCAAGGACACACTGCACTGAGAGCCCAATCATCTCCATGCATAGTAAATTTAATAAATTATGTTATGAAGCACCATTCCATCTGCTGCTGATCATCATCTTGTCTTTTATCAATTGTTGTCATAGTTTCTTCAACACATTGTCTGTAAAATCCCCCAAGAGGCCGTCAGAAAAATCACCTTACTCCTGATGAAGAGTTTTGTCCAATGAGGCATGATATATTGCCACATGGTATCCAGACAATCAGAAAATAAAAAAAATGTGTTGACGAAGAAGAAGAAATGGAAGCGAGTGCAACTCTTAGCACGCATTGCGCTTGCAAGGTCTTTTCTTTTCCCATATGTCATTTTCACGACAGCAAATGACTTGTGAGAAAGGTTATCCATCCATTTTTTGAGACGTTCACCCTCACGAGGGTCGCGTGTGTTCTGGAGCCTATCCCAGCTGACTTGGCGCAATAGGTCGGTACACCCTGCACTGGTTGCCTGTCAATCGGACGACACACATCAGCAAAAAAAACATTCACACTCACAGTGACACCTTGGGACAATCTCGAGTATTCCATTCACCTACAATGTGTGTCTTTGAAATGTGTAAGGAAACTGGAGACTCAAAAAAATCTCCCAGGTACGAGGAGAACATCCAAACTCCACACGGGAAGGTCAGAGCCAAAATTCAAACCCTGGACCTCTGCACTGTGAGCGGGATGTCCTAATCGGTTAACCACCGTGCCACCAAGACAGCTCATATTAGCTCAAAAAACAACCTGTTATCCCTCTACCATTTGTGACTTGAACAGGACCTTCTATAAAGTCTCGAACTCAACACAGCTGGGTGTTGACCGCACCCAAGGATTTTCCATCGTAAATATAGAACAAGTTCAATAATTACAACCCCAACTGATTTATGAGCAGATGACTAAGAAAAAAAACACTCTGAAAATCCCCATATGACAGGAATATCACTTAGTATCAACCTTCGGAGACATCTGGGACTTGAGGGTTGTTAAACTGCTCAAATTTGAGCTTATTTTTTGTCAGCATGTATGGACCCAGCTTCAGTCCGGTTGAGGGTTAAAATAAGTTGGTAACCTACTCGCTCATTATCACCTTTCTCAAGGAAAAGTGAAAGCCATTAAAAATGGCTTGTTGAGTGTGAGAAATACCAAATCCCACCTGTATCTACCCCGGTCAAGGATGACGCTTCGTACTGTCACAACGTTTATTGTGAAACACTTGAACACCGTGAAAACTATAAAGAACATTGAACGAACATTACAATAAGTTCGACAAAACATTCAGTCAATAAGGAAATTAATAACGTACCGTGTGCACCTTATTAACCAAAAGTAGATAAACGTTGACGTAGACTTGAGAGTTTCGTTGCTCTGCTTGTCTCTCTCTCTCTCTCTCTCTCTCTCTCTCTCTCTCTCTCTCTCTCTCTCTCTCTCTCTCTCTCTCTCTCTCTCTCTCTCTCTCTCTCTCTCTCTCTCTCTCTCTCTCTCTCTCTCTCTCTCTCTCTCTCTCTCTCTCTCTCGAGAGAGAGAGAGAGAGAGAGAGAGAGAGAGAGAGAGAGAGACTTTCGTTCCGTCTGTCTCGCCGTACTTGCTTTTATCTAAAACACCTGACACGGAAGCGGAAGTGACAATGACAAACATTATAAATGAAGTATCGAAGACGATTTTTAGAAAAACACACACATAAAGTTTCGCATAGAAACATTAAACACTTTTACAGAACAACAAGTCTAAATAAATTATATTTTTGTTGTCGTGGCAACCAATGACAAGATACCCGCCAGTGTACACCACCTATACATTATTAATCAAAATGCCATGTTTACACTAGTGGGACTGCATAGAACATATTCTCATGAAGGAAATTCCGGGGGTTGACCTCCACTTTCAGGACTTGCTGTCAAATGTGAACCCAAAAATTACTTTGCTTGACTTCAAAAGATCCACATTGACTATGAAAATTACTGATGAACGCAGCATATGCATTTCCCAACATATTCATATAGATATAGATAAGATATAGAAAGATATAGAAAGCTGTATGAACATTTTAAATATTGCAAAAAGTTAACTCCACAGTCGAAGTATCGCTGTAAATGAAGCTTTGTTTCAGATAATTATAGTAGAGCTATATGAAGACTAAACCGTTAATTGGATGACAGAAAATTGTTCCCAAGATGCAAGAATGGGGATGTAATGCGGATCAAATAAATGATTGCTTTTTACATCAAGGGATGTTTGTCTCTTTATAGAATAAAGGTTTGCATTCCAAGCCGTACAAGGGGGCAATGCTGAAGATTATCCTTTTTTTTAATATGACATGTTCTTCTTTGCCAACAACATACTGACAGTATTCCCAGAGTGATTGACATGCATCACAACACAAGTTGGAATGGAGATGCAATCAGATCATGGTGGAATTTACACTGTCAAGGCTTCCACTTGTTAGAGGAACTGAACTGTATCCCTTGCCAAACATTGAGAGAGGTTCCTTGGCAGCAAAATGTCTAATTTGTCAAAGTTCTTCCTTTCACGGCTCATCTGAGTAAGCTCTTGATGGTTAATGAATGATATCTGACACAAGATGGCCAAGATAGCATGAGTTGTTTTAGACTCTTATCAGCTTATGTGACAGGTTGTAAATTATCGTATTTCCTATTTTGGTTACATTCGCGTAGTTCTATTGGTTTACAAATGATATATATCGAAAATGTTTATTTAAACATGGAACGCCTGCTTCGGTTCGTGTTTCGTGTCGGACCGATTTAGATCGTTGGACCGGAAATTGTTGTGCGCGTACGTTTGCATTAGATCGGGGCATTCGAAGTAAACCACTGTTGAGTCAAGACGTATCACATTGCTTGTCTTGTGGTTTTTTTCCTGGATCCCACAACACCGTATCTCCCTTACTATAGTGGAAAGCGCAACATTTTGGAGGCACCGCTGGGATATTTGCGTTCGAATGTTGTCTACTCGCCGTGGGTAGAAGCTCGCGCCGAATATCCCCAATCAACCCAGTCTGAGTGGCGTTGCCGTTTACTGGTTTGTTTCTACATGTGCTCTAGTTGCATCTCTGTGCGTACAGCCACCACTAGAGGGCACTGAAAGACTTTGAAGTGAATCCGGCCAGCTGAACTGCGTCTACCCTCTCGAAAATGGCGTTAGAGGAATTACAGTTGGACATCAAAGGCAAGTTATTTGGACTGAATTTTCGACAGTTATCAGAGTTATGTGCTGAAATCCAAATATCTGGACTGGAAAGAGAGCAACTTACAGGAAAGACTCGAGGCCAACTAATTAATATTGTGTCAACCTACATTGAAAGAGCTGAATTAGAGCTAGAAGATGGAGGAATGTCAGATTTGCTACGTGTAAAGGACTTGATTGAAAGTATAAAAGATTTTGAACTAGGAATAGCCAAATCAAGTGAAAAAGGTCGGGATGCAGTGCGAAAGAGAAGCATAGTGCCCCCAGACACTGCCCCCTGGCGCAAAGATTTCAAAATATCTGGACAAATAGGGGAACTCGGACAAAAAGATAAACTCACATTTCCTAATTTGGTCAGACAGATAGAAAGTGGGCTCAGTAAAGGCTACCAGGGGGATGAGATCATCGATGCAGTGGTTCGTGCCATAACACCAGGTCTGCAGTTGAGAAGCTACCTCGAAGGGAAAGAAAATCTTACCCTAACTTCTTTACGAAGGATTCTCCGATCTCACTATCAAGAGAGAGGAGCCACTGAGTTGTACAAGCAGCTCTCATCGGAAGTGCAGACTAATAAAGAGTCCCCACAGAAATTTCTACTGCGTGCAATGGATCTTCGTCAAATGATTCTTTTTGCATCTCAAGAAGCTGAATCAGGGGTGAAGTATGATCCCACTTTGGTCCAGAGTTTATTCCTGCACACAGTTCTGACGGGGTTACAGAGTGACAATGTAAAGAGTGACATGCAACCTTTCCTCCTGCTAACCACCACATCAGATGAAGTACTGTTAGAAAAATTAAACATGGCATGTGCAAATGAAAAAGAGCGACAGGAAAAAAAGAAAAATGCTGCTGCACGGGTGACAACGCTGAACACTGTCCAGTTAGATGACACACCAGTCCCGATTGGGAAGAAGACAGTCTTAAATCAGAATACTGTTACTGTGCCGAATGAACTCCTTTCAGAGATCAAAGAGATGAGGTCAGAGATGATGCTGTTAAAAGAGCTGCGTGCAGAAGTGTCCCAGATCAAAGAGACTATTCAGAAACCAACAGCCACTTCTCAGCCCACCAGCGGAGGACCTGAACGCCTGCCTGACCACTACCCTGAACAGGTCGCCTTCATTCCACCTTCACAATATCAGGTAGATCCACCAGCCAGGCACTACTACACCCAGCACTCCCCATCAGCTCTTCAGCAGTACCACCCAGCACCAGGCCCCAGGCCGATCAGGGGGGCAGCACAGTTCCAGCAGCGGTTCGCCCCTCAGCAGTACTACATGCCCCGTCGCCCTCAGCCCAGATGTTATTCTTGTATTCAGACAGGTGAAGAATATTGTCAGCACTGTTTTAAATGTGGAAGTAGTGAACATTTCAGAGCAGGCTGCAAAGCACAGAACTCAGCTAGGAACCATGCTTTAAACTAGAAAGGGTTACCCCAGTGGGACATGGTGTGACCACAGAGACAGATAGGTCCCAGTATTACAGTGGTGCTATGAAAATGGAATGTAAGCCCCACACATGTGGCCCCGTTCAGAAGAGACATAAGCAGTCATTTGTCGAGCGTACAGATAAGAAACAGTGTGGCAAATTACCTTCGGTCAGGGAGTTAGTGGGAAAGAAATGTCTTATTCGGTGCTTTTTGGGTAACAAAAGGGTTGAAGCACTCTGGGACTCGGGGTCCCAGGTGTGTGCTGTAGATGAGTTATGGAAACAAACAAACTTACCTGACGTGTCATTGAAAAATGTGAATGAACTTATTGACCCTGATAACACTCTCAATATTGTGGCAGCTAATGGAACGGATATGCCTTATGTAGGATGGCTTGAGATACCATTTAAACTTGGTGCTAATGATCCAGGGCTACTTGTACCAGTATTAGTACTAAAAGGTGACCAGCAACAGTGTCCTATCATAGGGTTTAATGTCATTGAGCGTCTTGTGTTAGATAGCCTCTCTAATGAGTCACAAACAGGGGATACAGAAAAGCTCTTGAAATCGGTTAGACTAGCTTTTCCCCACCTTAAGCGCAATAAAGCTGCCACTTTCATAAAAGCAGTTAGTCTGGGACAAGCACATGAGTACCGTGTAAAAACAACAAATGAGAGATTCACTATAGCCAGGCATAGCTCACTTATTATTCCATGCAAAGTACAGGCTAAGCCCTTTAAGGAAGATGTTACATTGGTTTTTGAGCCAAGTGAAAACCCACAGTGGCCAGATGGCCTCGAGCTTTGTGACTCGTTGGTCTCAGTAAAGGCAGGTTCCATCCCTAGGATAGTTGTTAGTGTCCAGAACCCTACTAATCATGATATTAGGTTTCCAGTAAAGGCTATTATTGGTACAGTGCAGTCAGTAGGGTCTGTCTACCCAGCTAACATATTTAAAAGGGACCTTCCTTCAGCGGTTGTCAATGAGGTCCATGTCCAGAATACCACCATCGCTCTCAGTGAGCAGTGGGACCCCCCAATTGACCTTTCTCATTTGGACGAAGATAAAAGAACGACCGTTCAGCAGATGTTGAGAGAGGAATCGGCATCATTTTCAAAATCGGACGACGACATAGGGTGTGTGGAAAACCTACAAATGGACATTTTGTTGAAAGACACTGAGCCCGTTTCAAAGACATATATGTCTGTCCCAAAGCCAATGTACAGAGAGGTGAAAGATTATTTACAGGACTTGACAGCGCAGGGGTGGGTGGAAAAGTCCACTTCCTCCTACTCATCCCCTGTCGTCTGTGTCAGGAAAAAAGATGGTACACTGCGCTTATGTATTGATTACAGAGAGCTGAACCGGAAAACACACCCTGACCGGCACCCCATCCCACGGGTACAGGACGTGGTGGATAGCCTTGGGGGTAACACCATCTTCTCGCTGCTGGACCAAGGCAAAGCATACCACCAGGGGTTCATGTCCAAAGGGAGCCGACACCGGACTGCCTTCGTGACCACTTGGGGCCTTTATGAATGAATTCGAATTCCGTTTGGACTCATGAATGCACCAGCAGCGTTCCAGCGGTGTATGGAACAATGTCTGGAGGGGTTATGGGACGAAATATGTGTCCCCTATCTTGATGACATTCTTGTTTTCAGCGGGACATTTGACAACCACGTTGAGGACGTCAGACGAGTGTTGCGACGTCTCAGGGAAAATGGAATAAAACTCAAAGCCCGAAAGTGTGACCTCTTCAAGCCGGAAGTGAGGTACCTCGGCAGGATTGTCTCTGCTGAGGGGAGCCGAATGGACCCGGCAGATACAGCAGCAGTGCGTGCCCTGAAAAACAAGCAGCCAGGCACTGTCGGTGAGCTTCGAGCCATTTTGGGACTATTAAGCTATTATAGGCAATACATCAAAGATTTCTCTTGTATCGCTAGTCCCTTGTATGCTTTGCTTAAAGCCCCTCTGAATGTTGAGACTCAGCAGCATCAAAGACAAAAATGGAAAGTGAGACATAACAGTGTGTCTTCCAACACACGTATTGAGTGGAGTGATGAGCATCAGTCAGTGTTAGAGCAGCTAATAGACTGTTTAGTTCAACCGCCAGTTTTAGGTTTTCCTGACTTCGCGCATCCTTTCATTTTGCATACAGATGCCTCTAACCGGGGTTTAGGTGCTGTGTTGTACCAAAGACAAAATGGCAAACTTCGCGTGATAGCCTATGGCTCTCGGACATTAACTGCAGCTGAGAAGAATTATAACTTACACTCGGGCAAGTTGGAATTTTTGGCGCTTAAGTGGGCGATCACAGACAAGTTTCGTGATTATTTGTACTATGCACCATTCTTCACTGTGTATAGTGACAATAATCCACTCACTTATGTACTGTCGACTGCTAAGTTAAATGCAACTGGGTGCAGGTGGGTCGCAGAACTTTCTGATTTTAATTTTACTGTTAAATATCGTCCCGGTAAGGAAAATGTTGATGCAGACAGTGTATCTAGGATGCCCCTTGATATGGTAACATATATGGAAGGATGTACAAAAGAAATGTCATATGATGCTGTGAGTGCTGCCGTACAAGCGGTTGACCAACAGAACGAGTCTAGTGCAGCTTGGTCTATGGGAATCTCAGCTACGTGTGCCGAGGTGTGACTAAACACACCGATAGCCCCATTGACTGTTGGACAGATCAAGCTAGATCAAGAGACTGACCCCATTATAGGACATATTATTAGATACAAACTGGCGGAGACGAAACCGCTAGGTACTGAACTAAGAAAGCATTGTCCTCAAGTTGTTTGTCTTGTGAGGGAATGGGACAAGCTACACTTTAATGACAGAGGTGTTTTGTACAGAAAAACGGCAAACAGAACCCAACTACTGCTTCCTGAAAAACACAAGGTGACAGTGTTAAAAGAGCTGCATGATGAAATGGGCCACCATGGTGTAGAAAGGACTCTTTCCCTTGTAAGGGATCGTTTTTACTGGCCCTTTATGCAAAAAGAAATAGAGGACTATGTACTGAGAGAGTGTGTGTGCCTAAAACACAAAAAGCCCAACCGTGAGACCAGAGCCCCTCTCACTAATATTGTGACTACTCAGCCTTTTGAACTTGTCTCCGTTGACTTTTTGCATCTTGACAAATGTAAGGGTGGTTATGAATACGTGCTTGTGCTAGTAGACCATTTTACACGTTTCGCTCAAGTTTATGCTACAGCGTCCAAATCTGGCAAAACAGCGGCAAACAAAATCTTTAATGACTATGCTTTAAAGTTTGGGTTCCCCCTTCGAATTCACCATGATCAGGGTGGTGAATTTGAAAATCAACTTTTTGCTCAACTGAAGGAATATTGTGGGGTTGCGGGTTCAAGGACAACCCCCTACCATCCACAGGGAAATGGACAGGTTGAACGATTTAATCGAACACTGATCCAGATGTTAAAGACACTGACAGAGAAACAAAAGAGTAACTGGAAAGACTCACTAAACAAACTCGTTTATGCTTACAACTGTACCAAAAGTGAGGTGACAGGGTTCTCACCTTTTTACTTACTTTATGGACGTTCACCACGTTTGCCAGTTGATATGTTGTTTAGTTTGAATCCAGACTCTAACCAGGGTGAAACCAACCAGAAGGACTATGTGAAGAAGTGGAAACAGGGCATGGAGGAAGCGTATGCGATCACGCAAGAAAATAACAACAAAGCTGCTGCCAGGAGTAAGAGACTATATGACAGTAAACTAAAGTATTCTACCCTGTTGCCCGGTGATCGTGTTCTGGTTCGAAACTTAACCCCACGTGGAGGTTCAGGCAAACTGAGAAACCACTGGGAGGATGTTGTTCATACAGTGGTTCGTCAAGTCAGCCAAGACATTCCAGTTTATGAGCTGAAACCTGAGAGGGGGAAGGGCAGATCTAGGATACTCCACCGCAATCTCTTCCTGCCATGTGATCATTTGCCATTAGAGACTTCACTACAGTCCCGGTCCAAGGAAAAGTCCACTCGGCAACGACCGAACAAGATGCCGGAAATGGATCCGGAAGAGGATGATGAGGAGGATGAGTATTATCCAGTGTTGCATCGCCAGAGCACCCGACCAGACTCACCAGAACCGCGGGACGTGAGCTTTGTGGAGACAACCCACTATGATGACAAACAACTGGGGAATGAACTGCCGGGGACGGAGCCGGGAGCTGCGGAAGTTGACCAATCTCAGGAGGGCAACATTGGTCCGGAAAATGATCCACCTGTGACAGTGTGTCCCCCTTTTCCCCAGCCACCCCCCAGTAATCCTGATATTGGGGGAAATCAACGGCCACGACGAGAACACAGGAGACCCAAGGTATTCACGTATGATCGCCTTGGTTCGCCATCTTGCTACAATGTAGGGACAGTACCATATCATGGTGAACAGACAATGCCTTGGATGTATGGCGCACACCCCTATTATGCCACGAAATACTACAGAAATGGTTAATCGACACTTCGGTTTAATAGAACAATGAGATGGAAACAAGAAGACCCCGATGAGCCCTGTATAAGTAAAACGGAATGTATGAAAAGAGTTCCAGTCTGTGAATTGTTGATTGTTATAATGTAAACAGAATGTTGGAAAAGAGTTCCAGTCTGTAAACTGTTCATTATTATAGTTCATATTTGGATGCAGTTCATAATACCGTGCGTCATTGTTTTGGGCACGTCGTCCAGCGTATTTATGTATTTACTAGTACATATGTTGGGGACAACATCTATTTTGAGGGGGAGTATGTGACAGGTTGTAAATTATCGTATTTCCTATTTTGGTTACATTCCCGTAGTTCTATTGGTTTACAAATGATATATATCGAAAATGTTTATTTAAACATGGAACGCCTGCTTCGGTTCGTGTTTCGTGTCGGACCGATTTAGATCGTTGGACCGGAAATTGTTGTGCGCGTACGTTTGCATTAGATCGGGGCATTCGAAGTAAACCACTGTTGAGTCAAGACGTATCACATTGCTTGTCTTGTGGTTTTTTTCCTGGATCCCACAACACCGTATCTCCCTTACTATAGTGGAGAGCGCAACACTTACAGTACACAGATGGCTTGAGATGACGCATTTGCTTTGCTTTGCTCGATCGACACAGCGAGAATGTAAATCCGTGAGTTCAGCGATGTCTTCATGGTCAATGAACAGGCTGTGAAAATATCATGCTGCAGATATCCATGAACACACCCACTGAGGTAGAAGACTCTTTGCTGTTGTATTTTTATATTTATTTTTTGATCCAGTTTCTCAGTGAAGGTGTTAAACCACAAAGGATCAGAACGTTTCACTTCAAGCTGAGACACGTTTCTCGAGACAAGAGGAAATCCACTGCTTGTTTTAGGGATTTTGCTCCGCTGAGAAAGAATCCAAGTCATGTCCTGCTGAAATATTTGTGTAGAGACATTATGTCCACATTCTTCATATTTACCGCGCAACAATGACTGAACTGTCATTTGTCTGTGTTTTCAACATTTATCTCGAGCAGATCTGCTGCGAGCAAACAGTGTTTCTCAGTTTCTGGGCCCTTCCGACGGCCTGCTGTCACACATCCTGCTGCTGGATGAGGAGAGGGGTCGTCTTCTTCTAGGAGCCAGGGATCACATCTACTTGCTTGACCCTGATAACCTCACCAAGGGTCCCAGAAAGGTACACAATATAAAGGCAATGTAAATACATATGAGTGCAAAGTTGGAAGCAACATTGTATTCTCTCAACAACATTAGAAGGTAGGGCGGACATTTGCCAGAGTTGACAGTGTGTTTAGGCCAAAATAGAAGCATTGAGAGCAGCTGTAAGGACCTCTCAAAGGAGGTCGACGCATTCATTTCCCACAACTTTTGTCTTTTTTAGGGTCAGGGGTAAATGGAGTATATCCCAGCGTACTCTTAATAAAAATGGTCGGACACCCTGGTTGTGTCACCAGTTAATTGTATCTATAACCAAAAAACAAACAAAAAACAACTTTCACAGTCGCACCTGAATGCCATTATAACTCATTCAGTGCCATTTTCAAATTTATTCAGGAATTCAAAATATGACGTGGAGAACCATTCCCGAATTAGTTTTTTTTTTTTTTGTTTTTCCCACTAATGCTGTATTGAATATTAATGTATTTCTAAAACTCCATATTCTGTGGGTCCTTGTCACGGTTTGCAAGATGGTGATGGCAGATGGGGATCCCAAAAAGCAGGAAGGAGGGAGCAGCAGGTTGTGTTTGAGAAATTGTATTAAAATAAAGTCAACAGGAACAAAATCTAAAACATCAAAGTCATTCAAACATAAATAATACAAGGTCAAATAAAGACCAATAGTAAAAGTCTGCCAAGATTAAACAAACACATGCACAGCATACAATGCATACACAGTGCATACAATTGCTTACAACACATACAACAATGACCCGACACCGGATGGTCGTGCCGGGAGTCCTTTTAAGTGTCAGTGATTGTAACGACCAGCACCTGCGATACAGGTGCTGGTCGTTACAATCAGCAGCAGCAGGCAGGCTGACAGAGCTACCCGGTGGTCACCAATCCGAATGTGGCAGTCCGCCAAGGCTCGGGACAACCAGCACCTGTGCAGGTGCAGGCGGGGCAGACAGCGCCACCCGTTGGTCGCCAACCAGATCATGACAGTGCTGGAATTTGAGTTACAATGACAAAAACCCTGGCACTGGAGTGGACACATTTTTTCACATGTTTGGCAGTGAATTGGTAAACATATTTTTTTGCATATTTTTATCAGGCGCTTGAGAGTATAAGCCAGACCTCCGGTCTATTTTAAAACATATTTTATATTTGGGTGCCTGCTTTGTTTGGGGTCCACCACACCCACCTTGCTAACCGTGACAGTGTACACATGGTCACTTCCGGGTCGAGTGTACGCTGGCGCGCTTTTGGCTGTCGCTATTCGCCCGCAAACATTTTGGCTTCTTTTTAGTTTTTACAATTCCTGTAACCACTGGAAAACGACAGTCACCAGAGGAACTTATGGTCGAATTCCAATCCGCTTTGGCTGTCGGATCGTCTCGTGATTCCGGTCGTTTATCCGGACCACGGACGAGAACACGGACCATCTCCACCCACCTGTACATAAAGAGTTTGATGGTTCTCTTTATTTGTAAGTAGGTTCGTTGTCAGATCTCCCAGGCAGGTGACGCGCAGAGCTTGATCGTGGCGTGGAGTCGAGCAAGTCGTGCCTTGATGTCCGTCCGACGCCGGGCGTGAGCTGGGCGTGAGTCTGAGATGATTCTGCCCAAACTCTCTGTCGCCCAAACTCTCTGTCCCGCGACAGCTCCTTTTATACAATTTGCAAGCGTGTGCTATGCGTCAGGGTGATACGCACATCAAGGAGATCAAGGAAATGAAAGACATGAAAGTGTTGAAAGGCGCACTTCAAAATCATACACGCGTGTGACGCAACATACCCGCTGTTGAGGGCTAACCTGGACGCTGCCTGTCTCTGGACGTTGCTGGTTGCTATCATGTCGCTCCTCCAACGACCCTTTGGACGGCTGCAGTATTCGGCGTCAGAGCTGCTTGAACTCCGCTCCCGGTGGACGAGCGTGCCACAGGCGATTTTCAGATCGCTTGCCGCCCTTCCCGGAGGTATATCCACCGCGGATCACGTCGAGACTTTCACCTCGACGACTCCAAGGATATCACTTCCCTGTGGTCATCTTTCCGCCGGCCACGCAGAGGTTACAGCCGCTCCGTGCAACACCGTGTGTTAGCCGGCCTGGCTAGGTCGGCCAATGCCCCTCAAAATGACACCACCAGCGTCACCTTCGGCCTCCTGAACATCTGCTCGCTTACGGGGAAGGGTTGTCTTATCCAAGACATCCTTAGTGACCGTAAGTTGGACTTCTTCTGCTTGAATGAGACCTGGCAAACGGCGGGGGACTTTTCCGAGTTGAACGACACGACGCCACCTGGGTTTGTTTACCTCTGAAAACCCCGCCTCTCGGGCCGTGGAGGCGGTCTCTCGATATTTTACCGCGAGATCTGGAAAGTGACTCAAGTGCCAGTCCCGGAAACTCTCTCATTTGAATGCCTCGCGTGTCAAATTTCTGGTCCATCTCCCTCAGTTATAGCCACTGTATATCGTCCCCCTAAACCACATTGTGACTTTTTAAAAGACTTCTCAGCTGTCCTCACACACCTCTCCACTCTGTCACCAAATATTATTATCCTTGGGGACTTCAACATACACATTGACAATTCCACCCATCCCCTCACCAAAGACTTTATTTCCTCACTGGAGAGTTTTGGCTTGCATCAATTCTCTGATTTCCCCACGCATATAAAAGGGCATACCCTGGACTTAATATGCTGCTGTGGTTTTACCCCCGCCAACTGCACAAGAAACGAACTACCTGTAACGGACCATTTCCTTGTCTCATTTAACGTTCCCATCACACTCTCCCCAAGCCACCGCGCATCATCACTTATCGGAAAATCAAAGACATTGACACTGTCACCCTCACTGCAATGGCTGCCAACCTCAATCCGGATTACAACTCCCCCCCTGATGAACTTGTTTCCCAATACAACACGGACCTTGCAAACATGCTCAACACCCTTGCTCCTGTAAAATCCCGGTCAGTCCAATTCACTCGATCCGCCCCTTGGTTCACCACCCAACTCCGCTCCACCAAGGCGAAAACTCGGCAGCTAGAAAGACTTTACAGAAAGACCGGCCTCACCACCCACCAGGACATGTACACAGCTCACCTCACCCAATACAAGGACTCTATCACACGCGCAAAATCACAATACTATTCTGGACTGATTGACGCTAACACTGGGAATCCACGGACTCTGTTTTCCCTGTACACCAAAATCATTCAACCCCCTATTCCCCCCCCCCACACTTTCACTCCTCAAACACCTGCAACGCACTACTTCTGTTTTTCACTGAAAAGATCAACAAGATCCACCAGCACCTCGGCTCCTCTGTATCCCCCCACCCCCAACCTTCCTACTCCCTATCAACTGCTGTCGTCTTTTGAACTCCCTCATCCCTCCTTACTTTCTGACCTCATCACCAAGTCCAAGAATTCCACCTGTCAACTTGACCCCCTCCCTACTCATCAACTCTTGTCCACTCTCCTCCCGCTCTCCTCCCTTTTATTTCAGCTATTATTCACTCCTCATTGTCCACTGGAATTGTTCCTGTCCCTCTCAAAACCGCAGCTATAACGCCAATCCTGAAAAAACTTGGTTCAGATCCCAATGATTTCAATGACCTACGTCCAATTTCGCATCTTCCATTTATCGCTAAAATTCTCGAAAAAAAACGTCGCCTGTCAACTCCACTCTCACCTCACTCACAATAACCTCTACGAACAATTCCAGTCTGGTTTCCGTCCTGGCCACAGCACTGAATCAGCGCTCATAAAAATCACGAATGACCTTCTCATAGCAGCAGATACCGGCTCCCTCTCTATTCTCATCCTTCTTGATCTATCTGCGGCCTTTGACACCATTTCTCACCCCATCCTGCTCAACCGACTCTTCACTCTAGGCGTGACACACACCCCACTGTTGTGTCCGGAGGAATGAGAGGAGGAGAGTTGCTTTGTCAACGTGTTTATTGTGCCACCATCTTAATCTACCTGCGGTCGTGATGTCACCGCTGCTTTAGGACCTGTCGCAACATTCTGTAGCAGTGTGACATATGCTACATTTACCCCCCTCCCTGAAGGAACCAAAAACACTCTGTAACAAGGGAAACCGGGTAGACTGCCGGTTTCCCTGCTTAGCCGTGTGGGTTATTTTGCCACGCGATAGGCTAAGCACTGGCTAGGGTCTGAACATTCAAAATCGGTGATAATTGTCCAAATACCGAGGGCAAAGGCGAACGCGAGCTGGCCGAGGCTCTGGTCCCACAGGCACGGCTGGTTCACCACGCTCTTCGAGGCGTCCCATCGGTGTTCTCTGATGTGTGACAGGACGTTAGTAGTCTTTGCCTGAGAAGTCGTTCGAGGGGGTCGGTCGGTGCCGCCACTCTCCTTAGGCGGCTGGCATGCCAACGGGACCCGTCAGCCAGACAGAAGGTGGTCGGTCCGAGTTGGGCGGTAATCTGGACTGGTGCTGTCCAGAATGAGTCCAATTTGTGAGAGCAGCACGGCCGGCGAATGCGGACCCAGTCCGACACAGTAAGTGTGCGTTGCTTCGTCCGGCGCTTCTCGTTGGGCCCTCTGCTGGCTGAGGAAGAGTAGGGCAGGCCGTCTGCTTGGTTGGAGCTTTCTCCACCGCCGTTGGCCTGGGGGTGAATTGTGGCACCCGCATTGTCAGAGATAGAAAAACCGAGTGCACAAAACAAGTCCAAGCCCAAGAGGTTGGCGCCATGACGGGATATTTGGAAGGTGAAGGGGGGGAGAGTCCTCGAGCCATAGCGCACTGTGAAGGTGGCAGTGTCCACCATACCAATCTTAGTTTGGCCATAGCCAAACAAGTCCTCAGCGTTGGCCTCGATCGGGAGATGAGGAAATAGCCGTCGAACTGTGGACACGTTCAACAGTGACCTGGAGGCTGCCGTGTCGAGCAGGAGTGGTAAGCTCACTCCATCCAGTTCCACTGTGCACCACTTGAATGGCTTGGCGCGCGAGCCCACGCAGTGGATGGTGGTTCGCCTCGGCTGGTCTGGTGAGCGGCGTGGCGGGTATGTTGACGTGGGAGCAGAGCGGCACATCCTGGCGAAGTGGTTCCTCCTTCCGCAGTGCTGGCATCTCTGTCCAATGGCTTTGCAAGTTGGCGCGCGTGTGGGGTGCCAGGCAGACCCACAGTTGGCACAAGGTCTGCGTGTGTTGGCCCGTTGATGTCTGACGACATTTATCTCGGTACGGTCGTAGGTGAAGGTGGGAGCAGAGCGGCACATCCTTGCGAAATGATTCATCTTCCCGCAGCGTTGGCATCGTTGTCCGGTGGCTCTGCAAGTGGGCGCACGTGTGGGATGCGAGGCTGACCCACAGTTGGCACAAGGCGTGCGTGCATCGGCCCCTTGACGTCTGGCCACATTTATCTCGGCACCGTCGTATGTAGCGGTGGAGTCGTAGGTGAAGGTGGCGTCTGGGAGTGGAGGGGTTGGAGCAACAATCTGTGCCAACGCGGGAGAGTGTGAAGGTGTGAGTGGGTTCACGAACCGAGCCGTTAATTGTGCTGCGTTCTCCAATTGAAACGCCATTTCCACAGCCTTCGATAGTGGGAGGTCGTCAGGGGACAATAACAGTTTCTCCCGCAGTTTGGGATCAATCGTGTGCTCGGCGAGTTGATCCCTAATCATTTCCTCCTCCAAGCGGCCGAATTTACAGAGGCCCGCTAGACACCGCAAGTCGGCAACGTAGTGGTGTACCGACTTGCCTGTTCGTTGCCGTCGTTGACGGAAGGCAACCCGCCGGACAATCACGCCCTGAGGTGGGGCGAAATGTCGGGTCAATAAAGTGACACAATCCCCGTATGTCTTCGCGGGTCCAAGAGAGCGAAAAATGCGCTGCCCCTCACTACCTAAACTGTGTATTAGCATAGCCGTTCGGCGTGCTTCGCTTGCCTCGTTTAGTCCGGTCGCCGTCAGATACGTCGTAAACGAGTCATACCAGCGGGACCACGGGACTGGTGGCTCACCGGGGAGCGCGAGAAACGAGGGGAGGGGAGCTGTGTAGAAGTCCATCTTCGTCGCCAATGTTGTGTCCGGAGGAATGAGAGGAGGAGAGTTGCTTTGTCAACGTGTTTATTGTGCCACCATCTTAATCTACCTGCGGTCGTGACGTCACCGCTGCTTTAGGACCTGTCGCAACATTCTGTAGCAGTGTGACATATGCTACACCCACTTAGTTGGTTTCACTCCTACTTCACTGGCCGCTCACAGTTTATCCAAATTACCTCATTCACTTCACGGTCCTCCCCTGTGTCTTCCGGTGTGCCCCAAGGGTCTGTTCTGGGGACCCTTCTCTTTATTATATACCTTCTTCCCCTTGGTGATATCTTCTGCAAATTTGGCATTCATTTTCACTGCTTCACGGATGACACACAGCTCTACCTCTCCAGTAAACCCGACGCCTCTCTTCCACCTGCATCCCTTACACTTTGCCTCTCAGAAATCAAATCCTGGTTTTCTCATAACTTTCTCAAACTAAACAGCAAAAAACTGAACTTCTCCTTGTCGGTACAAAATCCACCCTTCACAAAGCAAACAGTTTCTCTCTCACCATTGACAGTTCTACCGTGTCCCCCGCCCCTCAGGTTAAGAGCCTGGGTGTCATCCTTGATAGCACACTATCTTTTCACTCCCATATAAATAACATAACCCGGTCTGCATATTTTCACCTGCGCAATATCAATCGTCTCCGTCCCTCTCTCACCCCTCACACCACTGCTATCCTCGTCCACAGTCTCGTCACCTCCCGGATCGATTACTGTAATTCACTTCTTTTCGGGGTCAATCAAAAATGTCTCCATAAACTCCAACTAGTCCAAAATTCCTCAGCCCGGATCATCACAAAAACCCCCTCATTTCACCACATCACTCCTGTCCTCCAACAGCTCCACTGGCTCCCTGTTAAACTCCGTATTGAATTCAAGATACTTCTGTTTACATTTAAAGCCATCCATAACCTTGCCCCCCCTATCTGTCTGACCTAATTCAAATCTCAATTCCTTCTCGGGCCCTCAGATCCTCTTCCTCCCTCCACCTCTACATGCCCTCTGCCCGTCTCACAACGATGGGGTGCAGAGCTTTCAGCCGCTCCGCTCCTAAACTCTGGAACTCACTTCCACCCAACATCCGCAACATTGACTCCCTTCCTACTTTCAAATCACACCTGAAAACCCACCTGTTTAAACTTGCTTTCATGGTCTAATTTATTCTGCTGTTTTATTATTTATTGTTTTATGCATGATTTTATTGTTTTGTGTGTTGTCTTTGTTGTAAAGTGTCCTTGAGTGTTCAGAAAGGCGCTTGTAAATGAAATGTATTATTATTATTATTATTATTATTATTATTATTATTATTATTATTTATTTTATATACTGGATAGGGCGCACACCATTATAAGTTTCTTTGAATAGAAGCTACAATGATGTCAATTATGTTATGCATCCACTAGATGGGGCTACTTTAAAGGGAATACAATACTATTCAGCTTCGTTTATGTAGACCATTTACAACTGGTGCAACTCTCACAAATCAGTTTTCAAGGACATTAAACATTCTGCGTTCAGAAAATCTGAATATTGCTCCATAATTAAAGCCTATCGAATTATCGCGGACATTTTCTGCTTTTGAGAAAATCGAATGCTTTTAGATGTGCCATAGTGTGGGGAAAAATGGCAGTAGTCTTCAATGCGTGAAAAAAAGACGTGTTTTGGGGATAACTAATAAGTGTCTGGAGCCGTGACACTGTTGGGGTCACTGTTGAGTCTTCATAACATATGCTTGCAACAACCATGCAATGTTATGGCCAGCCTATTAACGTATCATGTCCTGACATTGAAACCCAAACATGCAATTACGTTTGGATTGATTGATTCCTGCATTCTGTTCCCGTGTATCCAGTACATAGCTAAACTGAAATAGACTCCGTTGTTTCAACAGCTGACTGATAGCAGCTGTCGGCTACGGGTTATTATATGTAAACATAGAATCACATCCATTCAATAAATACCCATTTGACACACACTTCTACACAAACACTCGCATGCATTATCCATATGTTTGAGTGTTAATGCCGCCCAGGTTGACCTGCAAGTGGAGCGGCCATGTGTTTATTTGATCCTTATCTGGTTGTTTTAACTCTTCGTCCTGCTTCCCGAGTGTTGCCTCTCTGGTCACTGATACTGATTCTGAGGAGATTAGAACCACAAGAAACATACTCGGGCCCTTTAGGGACCACTTTGAGAGACAACCTTGGGCTCTTGTCGGTAACTTAAGACTTGGCGAAGATGTTCAAGCACATTGCGAGCATTCCATGTGTTATGCATGTGGTTCAAAACCTGTTACAAGGTCCTCACGTGATGCAGTAAAACGACAGGTCTTGATCATCATTCCTATTAAGTTCTTTCGTGGGCTTTTTTGTGTATGAATTCCTCGTCTGCATTTTGACTCGTGTGATGTTTTAACATGGAAGGAGTTATGTTTGCATGCCCATACGAGCCCAATGAAAACGTTTGGTGATTGCTCCCATTGGTAGGCTTTAGGGGG